>NC_061097.1:51214110-51226610 GCF_015104395.2 Macrobrachium nipponense | reverse complement strand
TGTTTCGAACGCGAACAACGATTGTAAGGCATATAATATATCTGTGCATATGTCTATTAGTGCGCTCTCTCTCTCTCTCTCTCTCTCTCTCTCTCTCTCTCTCTCTCTCTCTCTCTTTGGACTGGGGTTTCTCTTTAGCGAAAATTCTCTTCTCATTCGCCGGTGATTATATAAATAAGAATATCTACATAATTTTATAATAAGTGTCTTTATTCGTGTCTCTCTCTCTCTCTTCTCTCTCTCTCTCTCTCTCTCTCTCTCTCTCTTTCGACTGGGGTTTCTCTTTAGCGAAAATTCTCTTCTCATTCGCCGGTGATTACATAAATAAGAATATCTACATAATTTTTTAAATAAGAGTTTTTATTCGCATTATGTCTCTACTTTGTCGGCGAGGCTTCGCCGTCGAACGGGATATTTCGTTATATATTTATATATATTTACTTGTTTGCTTAATCTGTTTAGATTTTAATTCATCAATCAATCAATATATATACATATGTTACGGATTCCAGGTGAAGATATGTAAAGGCATGTAGCAGGGTCGTCAAAACACATCAAAAAGGCCAATTTAATAAAATATGGCCTTTTTTATGTTTTTTTTTTTTTTTGACCCTGCTGTATACATTTATGTATATATGTTATATATATATAGTATATATATAAAATATATATATATATATATATTATAGGTATATATATATATGTGTGTGTGTGTGTGTGTGTGTGGTGTGTGTGTGTGTGTATGTGCGTGCGTATTTATATATGTATTTATAATTCAAAATTACTTTTTACTCTTTATCTTTAATTACTTTTTTTTTTTGGCCCGACATTTCGTGACAATAGCCGTGAAAAAATTAAAATTAATTTTACAGGTATAAATGCTTATTCTATGAAAGTTTCTTTTATTTTTCTCAATATCAAAAACAATAATTACGTTCGTTATTATTATTTTATTATTATTATTATTATTATTATTATTATTATTCTTATTATTATTATTATTATTATTATTATTAATATTATTATTATTAAAAACTGGAATTTAATCATGAATTTTTCTTATATTATTATCATCATTATTAACAATATCATACCCCTAGCAGATATTTTTTAGCTTACCCGAATTATAACAGTAATAGAGACATTGTTCTCATTAGTAACATTATTCTAATTATATTAATATAATCATATTATACTGATAATGATATTTATCATTATTGTTAGTAGGTCGAACACTGTTATGATATCATAACTCATATTGATAAAGATAATAATAATTAATATTTTCTTGTCTACACATATTACGATTTTTTCTTAGACTGTTCGCGAGATTCTAGGTATTATTATTATTATTATTATTATTATTATTATATTATTATTATTATTATTTATTATTATTATTATTATTAGTCGTACTACATAAATCATATCTGCTTCAGTCCCTTTTTGTGATTTATGAATTTATAAGCAAATCAGTAACTTTTTCCATTTAAACGTAAATAAGTCTCCGTAATAATACTAATAATAATAATAATAATAATAATGAATAATAATAATAATAATAATAATAATATATTATTCTATTATAATTATTATTATTATTATAATTATTATTATTATTATTATTATTATTATTATTATTATTATTATTATTATTATTATTATTATTATTATTAATATTATTTTTTTTTTTTCAAGAAGAATGTAAAATTCCTACAGTGAATCTAAGCATATTTTGCGTCAAAAAATAACCCTTCCTTTCGTTCATATTCTACCAATACTCATTCAGGTTTAAATTGCCCTTCATTTAATAAGGTCACACATATATAATCAATCACAGCAAAGAAACACGCTGTTATAATATTGTTCATTATTCAGATCTAATAATTATATGCGTGTCGTCAACCATAGTTACGGTGTTCAATCCCGAGAATGGATTTTTTTGTTTTTTATTTGCTTAAACATTTGGAAGTCCTAACTACAATTTTTTTTATCTATGAAGTTAAGGGTTTATGAAATATTACTAATCACAGCCGATATGAATATGCGTACATTCATATATACATACATGCATACATACATACATATATATATATATATATACTTACATTGCAAAGACATGCAATACTTTACGTACGTTACCGCACGTTCAAGCGGCGCGATTCGACTGTTTAAGCATTTATGTGCATGTCTTCCAGCTCCACACACACACACACACACACACACACACACACACATACACACACAAAAAAGTATTCTTGAAAAGCGCCTTTAAATCCTACGCGGAATTTTCTCACTACCTGCGCTCACCAACTTCATTTATTTCAGGGGGATTCGTCCCGTTCCAAAATAGTCCGCTTAGGGACACGTCTAAATGTGCGAGTAACTGCCGTAGAGTTTAACGGCCATGCTTTCACGTTTTCTTCGTGATTGTTTCTCGTTTTCTTTTTATCTTTTTTTTTTCATTGTCAGTTCTTCGCCATTTAATTGGTAAATGTGTACTATACGCCCACATTGATATGAATAAGTATTACCGCTATGAGATGAATGTTTCGTATTTCACCTTTTTTTAAAATCTAATTGATGTATTTTCACAATTTTTTTCTTTCGAATCTATTCATTTCAACATTATCGTGTAAGTTGGTTATGTAAGTTTTGCTACTTTAATAATGTATTCAGTGACGTAATCGCAATGGAATTTGAGCCTCAGAATAGAGAAGAAGCGGAGGCTGTAATTAATTATTTTTAGTGTCTTACGAATTATTGCAAAGGTAAGATGTTCATTCGACATGCATGGAATGTATAATAATAATAATAAAATAATAATAATATAATAATAATAATAATATAATAATAATAATAATAATAATAAATAATAATATTTTATTTATTATTATTAATTTATTATTATTATTATTATTATTATTATTATTATTATTGTGAATTCCCCAATACCACGCATAATATTCAGAGCAACAGTATGATATACCTTTGACGTAAACAGTTACAAATAAAGCTCAAATACTTCGTAATCTAAATTAGGTCACATCCATAGATAAACTAATTCGACGCGATAGAAACAATGACAACAAAGCTTTTCTCTTAAACGACAAACCAAGGAAACCTTACGCAAACTCCTGTACAATTCAAACCACTCCTCTCCCTCTACTCCACAGATAGAAAACGAAAACTGGTCATCTTCGGAAGGAGCGAACGTAAGAGAGAAAACGTAGAGTTGAACGAACCTTTAAGGAGAGCTGGTCAATATATTGTATAGTTAAGAAAATGAAGATGATGATGATGATGATGATGATGATGGAAAATGAATTGAAGAGAATGTGGCTTTTTGAGGGCAAACTTAAAATTTAGTTCTTCTTTTTCTTGGGTGGTAAAATATTTTCCTCCTCATTACTTATAAAAGAGAATCCTAAACTGCTGTAAATAATATTATACACTATATATATATATATATCTAGCTTTTTCATTTTTTCCTTCGTGGCAAAAAACTTTATTTCTATACATAGCATCACGTTTTATATACTTCGTGATCAAGTTATTCATATCATATATATATATATATATATATATATATATATATATATAATATATATATATATATAAAGGAGTGACACTTTCCCCTCCAGAAACATAAAACCACATTCTCTTCTATTCATCTTCTATATTCGTCAGCATTTATTGCTCCATCTTCCTTACCAGTGTTCACTCTTATTACCTTCTACGTCTTCCCCAATTTCACTCAAAAAATTCTTTTCTAGCAAACTTTCAAACCAGTTTCTGCAGTTTCCTTATACTATCTACAATAATTGTTCTATCATGCAATAATATATATATATATATATATATATATATATATATATATATATATATAATATATATATTATATATATAGATAAAGAGAGAGAGAGAGAGAGACGCTTTCCACAACAGAAAAATAAATTTTGAGTTTACCCTCAAAAAGTCTCAGTGTTTTCAGTTCATTCTCTGTCATCATTATAACGGTTTCTTATATACTACATATATATCATCATATATATATATATATATATATATATATATGCTGTATATATATTTATTATACTATATAAAAAAATATATATTTTATTTATATATATATGTCTATATGTATATGTATATATATATATATATATATATATATATATATAATATATATATACATATATTCATGCATACAAGCATGTATAAATTTAAATATATATGAATGTATATATGTATTTACTATATAAATATATATACTATATATATATATATATATATATTATATATATATATATATATCTATAGTATATATATGAAACCTTTATAATGATTACAGAGAATGATCTGAAGACATTGTGACATTTTGAGGGTAAACTCAAATTTTTTTTTCTGTTGTGGAGAGCGTTACTCCCCTCTCTCTCTCTCTCTCTCTCTCTCTCTCTCTCTCTCTCTCTCTATATATATATATATATATATATATATATATATATAATATTGCAGATGATAGAATAATTATTGTAGCTAGTAAAAGGAAACTGCAGAGACTCGTCTGAAAGTCTGCTAGAAAAGAATATTTCGAGTGAAACTGGGGAAGACGTAGTAGGTGACAAGAGTGAATACTGATAAAATGTTGATAAATGTTGATATAGATGGTAAAAGAATGGAAGCAGTTGCTTCATACCAGTATTCTGAAGTCAATTTTAACAGGTGTTGGCTGGACGAGTGAGGAACTTTGTCGCCAGTATTGTGAGTAGACCGTGTAGATGAGTCGCTAGTCTAGGGAGTAGACCATGTAGATGAGTCGCCAGTCTAGAGAGTAGACCGTGTAGATGAGTCACTAGTCTAGGGAGTAGACCGTGTAGATGAGTCGCCAGTCTAGGGAGTAGACCGTGTAGATGAGTCGCCAGTCTAGGGAGTAGACCGTGTAGATGAGTCGTCAGTCTAGGTAGTAGACCGTGTAGATGAGTCACCAGTCTAGGGAGTAGACCGTGTAGATGAGTCGCCAGTCTAGAGAGTAGACCGTGTAGATGGGTCGCCAGTCTAGGGAGTAGACCATGAAGATGGATGCAAAGACAATTGGTGTGCCTGTGGAAGCCAAAGTGGGAACGTATGACGGGACTGTTGAACCAACTCTCTTTTAGGGAAGTTAGATGTGTAAATGTAAATAAAAAATGTTAAGATGAACTTTTTGCATAGCAAGTGTCATAAGAACCGAAAAAAAGTGGGAAATGTGGAGATCCTCGAGATAAGTAGTGAACGATAAGCTGGTGGAGGATATGTAATTAGGAAGTGCTAGAAGGCAGAAGGACAAGACGACCTAGGAATCGCTGAATAGACGACGTGACAGAGAATTAAAGCAAAATGGCCCCTTACCCAGAAAGCATGAGAGAGCGTGTTAGATGAGGTGAATGTGACAGTGTGATTATTGGGTTCGACGTGACTCTGGTGAGCTTTCTTGATTTACCTTCACTTCCTAATGAACGCCATATTCTATGGAAGCTTGACTTTGAAGTCAGTGGCCCCTTTGGTGGGCTTGTTCCATATGAATAGGGTTCATTTTTTTGAATAATGATAATAATGATAATAAAGGAACCTGGAAAACCTAGACGCTGAAGTAGTTCCAGGACTCATAAAGGAGAGTGTGCCACTAGAAACGGCGCACATTGTGAGAAAAGTGATGGACTCCTAAGGAGGCAGGATGCAACCCGCATCCCCACACTATAAAAACCCATCCAGTCGAATAATAATAATAATAATAATAATAATAATAATAATAATAATAATAATAATAATAATATATAATAATAGTTAGAGTATGAATGTGGTTGAGACACGTGTTTATTTTTTCTCTTTAGACTACTGTAATAATGTTAAAGACATGGATATCAAGTTTGAATTTCTATATTCTTTTTTATATATATTTATAGTTCTTTATATGGTACTCTTTTTGTCAATTTCCTTTTTTTATCACGTTTCTGTAGAAAACTTCATGTGATAGATAGCATCCTTTTAATAATAATAATAATAATAATAATAATAATAATAATAATAATGGGCTCTCTGGTACGTTTAATAAATATTATTGTTGTGATTGCTGCTATTCATGGTATGATTTAATTTTTCTCATTTTTGTTCTATCTTTTCCATCTATTGTCTATTCTATTATCTGTTTGGTTGTAAAATTAAAAACAACAATTTTACTCGTACAATATAATTCGAAATATTTTAGTAACGTTTCGTTTCTGATAAACACTCCAGATTGCTTCCTGTGTCAAAAACGGCTTTATCTTGCTATTAATACATTCACAGAAAGTATTAGAAAGGAATGAGCTTAAAAATCAAAGTTGATAATGCTTTAGTTACTCCTCTAGACACGAAGTACGTTTTCTATTGATTGATTTCCCGTCCAAATGTCTGAGTACGTTTTTTCTGATAAACTTTTTTACATATATTTCTTCTAATTCTCAGTTTTTTGCGTAAGTATCTCGATAAACATCTTCAAAACTCGACTGATTATGTTGGACATTTACTTCTGAACTATTACAACCAGTATATAAGTCAGGTTATTGAAATAATTGAAATTATTAGATATGGATAGCGAGATCGATGACAGCATTACCATACATCCATAGCTGAGAAAAAGGGGTTAAACGAAAAAGACCTTTATTTCCCTTCCTCCAGAAGGTCCATTCTTGCTTGCAGCCACTTTAAGACAAGATGCCCCGGCTATGCAAGCTGCAAAAGACGCACAAATGATCTGAAAGGGAAAAAAAAATTGGAAAGATTACCTGATATCGCATTGAGATTAAAACTCGAGTTGGCGCATAATGTAGTGGGGGAAAGAATGGAAAAATTTAAATTCTCTCTCTCTCCCTCTCTCTCTCTCTCTCTCTCTCTCTCTCTAAAAAAAAGCTTTTCTCTTGAAATGCAGAGATAATCAGAATCACAGATAATCAATAAAACTATTGAAAGGAAGGAAAAATGAATATGAAAGAATAATAATGTGTCAAATTAAGAGTGTATATATATATATATATATATATATATATATATATATATATATATATATATACGTATATCTATATATATCTATATCATATATATATATATATATATATATATATATATATATATGTATGTTGTATGTATGTATATATATATATATATATATATATATATATATATGTATAGATATTTATATATATATATATATATATATATATTATATATATATATATATATATATATATATATACACACACACTCACACATATATATATATATATATACTATATATATATATATATGATATTATTGCCTTACATTTTTCCTTTTGTTTTGACGAATCTTATGTATAATAATTGTATATATATATATATATATATATATATATATATATATGTATATATATATATATATATATATATAGAGAGAGAGAGAGAGAGAGAGAGAGAGAGAGAGAGAGATTCGCGCGATTAAACGGTGGAAATTGATTATAGATATGCAGGAGGAATTACTGACAGTGCCGAACTCAATGAAAAACAAAAAATAAATAGAAACATAAAAGAAACATTACACAATGAAATGAAACGAAGGAATAGAGGCAAAGAAGGAAGGAAAGGAACGAAAAGAAAGGGAAAGTAGGAAAGATAGTAAGAATGATAAACGGAAGCAGAAGAAGAAAGAGAAGAAGAAGAAGAAGAGGAAGAAGAAGGAACATAAAAGAATCACTACACAATGAAATAAAACGAAGGAATAGAGGCAAAGAAGGAAGGAGACGAACGAAAGGAAAGGGAAAGAAGGAAGGATAGTAAGAATGATAAACGGAAGAAGAAGAAGTAACATAAAAGAAGCATTACACAATGGAATAAAAAGAGGGAATAGAGGCAAAGAAGGAAGGAAACGAACGAAAGGAAAGGGAAAGAAGGAAAGATAGTACGAAGGATAATAATAAACGGAAGAAGAAGAAGAAGAAGAAACATAAATGAATCATTACACAATGAAATAAAACGAAGGACCAGAGGCAAAGAAGGAACGAAAGGAACGAAAGGAAAGGGAAAGAAGGAAAGATAGTAAGAATGATAAACGGAAGAATAATAAACGGAAGAAGAAGAAGAAAAAGAAACATAAAAGAATCGTTACACAATGAAATAAAACGAAGGAATAGAGGCAAAGAAAGAAGGAAGCGAACGAAAGGAAAGGGGAAGAAAAATAGTAATACGAATAGTAATAAACGGAAGTAGAAGAAGAAGAAGAAGAAGAAGAAGAAGAAGAAGAAGAAGAAGGAGAAACATAAAAGAATCATTACACAATGAAATAAAACGAAGGAATAGAGGCAAAGAAGGAAGGAAAGGAACGAAAGATAGTAATAAGAATAATAATAAACGGAAGAAGAGAAGAAGAAGAAGAAGAAGAAGAAGAAGAAGAAGAAGAGCTCTAAGGTCGGCGATGGCCTGTGGTGGGAACGCTGGCTGGTCGGGACGTCCCATCCATAGAATGCAATGCCTCCGCCGACGACGTGGACTGACTGACCACTGTCCAGTGAAGAAGAGGAGGGAGGGAGGGCATGGGGGAGAAGGGATGCTTCCTTCATACAATAATGCCCCTCGGCCATATACCCTTGGTCAGCTGCATTTCCATAAGAATATGCCGGAATAATCCGTAAACCCCTTGCAGAGTGACCCTGCAAGATGATTTGGAAGGATCTGTTGCCTTCTAGTGGAGATCTTCAAAGGGGCCTTTTTGGGCTGAGAGTATAGTCCGGCGAGGCGAGATGCGGCTCAGGTTGAGAGAGAGAGAAGAGAGAGAGAGAGAGAGAGAGAGAGAGAGAGAGGAAAAAAATTGGGAAAAAAGAATCATAATGAAGGTGGACGATGGTCTAAGAGCATTTTAGACGTTGAGATGCAGAGCCTAGAGAGAGAGAGAGAGAGAGAGAGAGATAACATGGAGGTGTTGGGGGGGGAGTATGGCAAGTAGTTAGAGGGGTGGGAGGTTACGATAGTTGACTTGTGTAAGGGGGGGTTTTGTTGGAGGTTGGTATATGGAGTTGAAGGAGGGGGGGGTGTGTGGGGTTGGGGGTTGGGAGGTTATAGGTCTCTGCAAATGTCTACCGGAGTGGAGGCTCGACGAAATTTTCTAGGCGTTTTGCTTCTGCTGGTGGGTCGGGTGAGCATCATTTTTGAGATTTGGGAGAGAAAATCTGCCCTGTGCCATGATGCTGCTGTGTGAGAGGAAATTGTGCGGGGAGAGTGAGAATCCTGATGAAAGAGTGAAAACCGCGACGAGAAAAGTGGAGATGGAAAAGCGAAAAGAAAAGGAAAAAAAAAAACAAGCACAAGAAAGAAGAAAGGAAAAAAAACCAAAACAAACGCAGGAGACGCAAGTTTTATATTTGTAATATAAAGTCATCCCACAACAAGCACAAGACAGAAGAAAGAAAAAAAAAAAACGCAGGAGACGCAAGCTTTATATCCCACGACCGCCACCACTATAATCCCGTCCAGTCCACGTATCTGAATGTAGAGAGAGGTAAGTCTGCGAATTGCTTGCTTACTTGTTTGCTTGTCATTGACAGCTCTCGCGCGCTGTGTTTTCCTTCTCTGCCTTTTTATCATTATTTTTCCCTCCTCCTCGCATGGCTTTGCAGAGGCATATGAATACATGAGAATGACCGTTGCTTGTGGGTGCTTTGCATATGAAAAGCAACCTCCGTGTTGCTTTGCCGGGACATTGCTTCCGAAATGCAGGTCACAAATAAACACCCCGGTTCCTATCACCGTAGATAGCAGGGGGGTGGGGTGAGGGGGTGTTGCCCCTCACCCCCCTCGCATACCCAGCACTACCCATTACCTACAAATAGGATGGAAGTCAAATAAAAGAAGAAAAACATTTTATTTTTTTTTATTTTCGGGATGGAAAAAAAATTAGAAAGCACTCTTTCACGGAATGTCTGACAATGTGACTCGCCCTCCCCCTCCCCAATCCCCCTCCCCCTTCCACCCAAAATAAAATGCCAAAACAAGGAAATTTTGCTTCTATTGTTTTTCTTCTTTTTTCACACACAAAAAACGTATTTTACTAGATGCTGAGTTTAATTGATTGACCGAGTGATTTAAAGCACCGTTGCGTCGCACAAAAAGAGGAAAGCCAAAGGGTGGGGGTGGGGGGGGAGGACGAGGAGGAGAAGGGGGGCGAGGGAGGGGGGGGGCCGGGGGTGATGACATCATCATATAAGGATGCCGTGGTTGCAAGCAACTGGGTGATAAAGGAATGTGGCCGAAGGTCCGTTTCAACTAAGCGGATACGCGCATGCGCTTCCGGGTTAGTATAAACGCAGCATTACGGGTTAATAGATTAATTATCTTATCCATTCATATATTTATTAGTTATTCATTCATTCATTCAATCATTTATTTATTAATTTATTTATTTATTTTTTAATTATTTTTATTCATTTCATTTATTTTTATTACTTTATTTATTTTATTTATTCAGTTTTATTTATTTCCTATTTATTATCTTATTTATTCTATTTATTCATTCATTTTTCTATTTATTCATTTTTTATATATTCATTTTTATATTTATTCATGAATTATTTATTTATTTATTTATTTATTTATTATTTATTTATTTATTTATTTATTGGACAGGCTCTGCCCTTTTCAAAATATATGTATCATAAAAGGTATTTTACGTTCTTAAATTACGGCCCCCCCCCCCCCTCTCTCTCTCTCTCTCTCTCTCTCTCTCTCTCTCTCTCTCTCTCTCTCTCTCTCACTTTTAAATATTACCATTTATCCTTTTTTCCTCTCAATCTTCCGCATAGCCAGTGATTTCTAAGCCAGCGGAATCAAGCAAAGGTGGTTGTCCCATTTCCCCCCCAAAAAATCAACTTTAGCGACCAGCTATATAGCTCCCGGTCGAATAACAAAAGAACGGGGTATGCGTGTCACTCTATGCACTATTTATTCACAATTACAGTGGCGTACTGTAGCTTTTTGTTTATTTGTAAGGTTGGTTAGTTACCCGGTTGGCTTATATTCTGCCTGTATTTCTGTAGCCTGCATCGAAATTTGTGTCACTCTCGCGCAGTGACTGTTTCGCTGTTTTTGGTGTGACTGACGCTGTGATGTGATGTTTTTTTTTTTTTTTTTTTTTTTTTTTTTACATCAGTATTTATCTTTTATATGATGGATTTTTTAAATTGTACGATTTCTTAATATGTTGTGGTGGCTTTTATGTGGAGAAGTTTTTATGATTGAATTTTTATCTTTGAATCATTTGTAATGGTTTTTATTGTGTTGTATTATTCGGTAATATTTTGTGATGATTGTTATGTGGTAAAGTTTTTATATTGAATTTTTATTTTTGAATATTTTTTGGTGGTTTTTGTGTGGTGAAGTTTTTATTTTGTATTTTTATTTTTTTATATTTTGTGGTGTTTTTTAAAGTGGTGATTTTTCATACTGTATTTTAAATTTCTAATATTTGTAATAGTTTTAATGTGTTGAAGCTTTTATAATCTACTTTTATTTTTTAATATTTTGTAATAGTTTATATGTATTGAAGTTTTGTATATTGTATTTTTATTTTTTATTTTATAATTTTTTTATGTGTTGAGGATTTTCTATTGCTCCTTTAATTTCCTTAATATTTTTTCACAACTATTTTATTACTGAACGTCTTGAAGTGCTTTTATTTACGCATGCTATGATTTTATAACATTTTGTGATTTTTCATTTATATGATAATATAAATGATAATATTTCTCCGATGTAGTTTCATCAGAGTGCTTATGTTTATTCACTTTTTGGTTTTCTGTAAAAGAAAACTATTGTGCCTGCTTTGTCTGTCCGCCCTCAGATCGTAAAAATTACTGAGGCTAGAGGGCTGCAAATTGGTATTTTGATCATCCACCCTCCAATCATTAAATACATATACCATTTAATTTAAATTTTATCACTTTCATTTAATCTAAATTGTATCACTTCATTTAATAAAAATTTTATCCCTTTCATTTCATCAAAATTTGCTCACTCTATTTAATCTAAATTTTATCACTCTCATTCAATTAAAATTTTATCCCTTTCATTTGATTAAAATTTGCTCACTCAATTTAATATAAATTTTATCACTTTCATCCAATTAAAATTTTATCCCTTTCATTTCATCAAAATTTGCTCACTCCATTTAATTTAAATTTTATCACTTTCATCCAATTAAAATTTTATCCCTTTCATTTCATCAAAATTTGCTCACTCCATTTTATCTAAATTTATCACTTTCATTCAATTAAAATTTTATCCCTTTCATTTCATTAAAATTTGCTCAGTTTCATTTAGTTTCAATTTGATGACTTCCATTTAATCTAAATTTTATCACTTTCATTCAATTTAAATTTGATCATCTCATTTCATTTTATCACCTCCATTTAATTAAAATTATATCACTTCCCTTTCATTGAAATTATTGCAAATATA
>NC_061097.1:51169110-51199110 GCF_015104395.2 Macrobrachium nipponense | reverse complement strand
TCTCTCTCTCTCTCTCTCTCTCAATAACGACTCAATTTCCAATGCTTACTTCAAATAGATTTTGCATCAGATGCATGTAGTGTATTTGCTCTCTCTCTCTCTCTCTCTCTCTCTCTCTCTCTCTCTCAGCTGAGTTAGGAATGAAGCCCTAGGAGTGTTCTTTATTATTTATTTATTTTTATTTATTTCGGTACGTATGCTTAAAGACTCTCTCTCTCTCTCTCTCTCTCTCTCTCTCTCTCTCTCTCTCTCTCTCTCTCTCTCTCTCTCTCTCTCAGCTGAGCAATGAAGCTCTAGAGTGTTCTTTATTATTATATAGGTATTTATTTATTAATTTTGGTACGTATACTTAAAGACTTTCAGGTCTAGTATAACCTGCCTATGCTTTCACGAACCGGTTCAAATAACTCTGTAAGACTTGTTTTCACGTATTGAAATACGAACACGGATATAGACCGATGGATAATTGTAAGTAATAATTACATTTTATGATAATCATTGATTACATAAATAATTGATGTTCAGTTGCCCGGATGACGGATTATTGTCAAGTATTTAATTTTTAAACCATTATGAAAATTTAACACGTGCAATGGACCTCGTTGTAAGATTTATTAAATACATGAATATGAATTACAATCCTGTAATTTTAATGTATTGAGGATTATTGATTTTGAATTAAAAACCTCAAATTTATTATCTGGTTTGCATAGGCCTATGTACTCGCTCGTTGCATTGCATAGTAGGCTATTTTTGAAGATGTTTATAGGTTAATCGGAATCATATTTAATATATTAGTCTTCTTTTATTACTCGTGAAAAAAAAGCGAAAACCGCCCTAAACCAAGTTTGTTAAGTGCATGGGCACGACGTATGGCTATGCATTAAGCAGTTTCTGTCTCTAGATATAGGCCTAATTCGTGAATTTCTTTTTATATACGTTACATGTTTTACGATTTCTAATATATATTTTCATGACTTTCTTTTGTTCTGACACGCATTTGTCATCGGAAATGAATTTAGAATTGTGTAAGTACTGTATTTTTTTTTTTTTTACTTGTTCGTTAAAAACGTTATGCCAACGGAAAACGCATATTTAAAAGCTCCTACATAGACCTGTCTCCTTCCCTACAACGAGGAGTAGACTTACTGCCCTGTCTTCCTAGATATGCACGCATACCTGCATATATATCCACCAATGCATATATGCACATTTCAACAGTGTTTAGAAAGCCCAGTAGAGGATGGGGCGGCCTCTTTCAATGGAACGGTGGCTGCCGTGGTAATGTTGATCATAATAATAGGGTGGGAATGTACGGGAGGGGGTGGTCCAGGGCGTGGGGTGAGGGGTGGGTTTTTTTTTTTTTTTGGGGGGTAGGAGGCCTGATAAAGAAGGATGCAAAGGGGAGGGGGAGAGGGCTATGGGAAGTGGTACCCAGGGAGGGAGGTACTGTAGGGTAACAGGGAGGCAGTAGACCAAGTACGATATATGAGGCTGTGTTGGGAGGAGAGAGGGGAGCGGGAGGGAGGTATAGGAGGGAGTGGGAGTCATAGGAGGAGAGGAGGCATAGGAAGGAGGGAGGGAGGGAGGCAGAGGAAGGTGAAACGAGAGGTAGTTGATGATGACAGGTAAAAACAAAAAAAAAAAAAAAAAAAGGAAAAATAGGTTTTGTCAATGTAATGCCAAAAGTGGCTGGGAAAGAAGGGGAGAGAGAGAGAGAGAGAGTGAGTAATGGTTGAAAAGGCTTTGATGAGTGAGAGAGTGAATGATAAAAAAAAGCGAGTGATAATAATAAATTCTGGAATATATCTATTTCTTTATAAATTTAGCCTATGAGTGACTCCTCTCAGAGTATTGAATGTCCGGATGGCCGTATATAAGCGGTTGCAAGCGCTTTATATTTGATTTGATTTTATTATTTATTTATTTTGCGTAATATGAAGCTTGGCCATTTTTATCTACGAAAAAGATTACTGTTTTCTGTTTCCATGGGGAATTTAATTTTATGGCCACTAATTATAGCTTTTATTTAGCATTTTATATATATAATATATATATAATATATATATATATATATATATATACTATATATAAAGGAATTGTTTATATGAATGGCTTTGCTTATGTTTCATTTAGTTTACGCGTTTTAAGATGACTATGTAGGTTACAGTTGAAAATTTCTTTCCTTATAGACTGACATTGGAGTCCTCTAATTATCTGCATAAAGAATAGGCCTTATATAGAGTGAAGAATATATACCTATGTTTATTTTTTAAACTAGTTCCTTTCATTTATATGTTACTCATTTAAAACCTGTAAAACTTAGAAACTAAAATGTTCTTTGCTGATACAATGACATTAGGCCGATAGGAGACATCCAAATTAAAACGAGAAAAATTAGGCCTACGATGATGAATCTAAACATTTCTATAGTTACCGAGACGTATTCTCGTTTGTAATTGCCTTTGCCAAGTTTAGAACCAATAAAACTTACAATTAAAAGGTTTTTTTTACTAAGAGGCTTTCACATATCAAGAAAAATTAGGCCTATGGTGGTAAATATAAACAATTTCTGTATTGATTTTATTTATTTATTTATTTTTTTGGCATTTACCTTATTAACTAATAATTCATTTCACTCACAGTACACTCTCTCTCTCTCTCTCTCTCTCTCTCTTTCTCTATAGTATATAATATATATATATATATAGATATATATATATATATAATGAGGAGATCTTTCAGGGCATATTGACGGAACGAACCAGAATTTCGACGCTTGACGCTCATTTCATCGAAAATTCGGACGGGATCTGTACCCGTATTCTTTTCCCTCCCTGTACCGTATATGAGGTATATTTAGTCAACCTTGTACCCCCCCCCCCCCCCACCTCTTTATTTATCACACCCAGGAAACAAGGAATGGAGTCGTATGCACGTACTAGAGTTTTATCTATTTCGTGTTATTTCACGCGCATTGTGGTCCGGTGCAAGGTGGGGAATTGTAGAATTGCAGGGAAATTGCAAATTATTGGAAGCTGGTGAGGTCTCCCTCCCCCCCTACACCACCCACCACCCCCACCCCCCACCAAAAAATGAAAAAAAAATTTTTAAAAAAAAATTTTGGTTATATGTGCGCACCGTGTTACATATTTGCCAGTGAAACCTTCCGCCGAGTTTATTGTTCTTTGCCTGAGCAATGCTTGTTTAAACTGACAGGACTTCATTGAGAATATATATATATATATATATATATATATATATATATATATATATATATATATATATATATATATATATATATATATATATATATATATATATATAATATCTGCAACTGATTTACTCCGTGGAAAAACGGAGTCTTGATAGACTAAAACTAGTACTTGTACATAAAGCATCCTTGTCCTGTTATGAATACCAGTTTCGAACTAAACTTGTCTTCATCAGGTCTGACAATAAAAACGTAGAAAGAAATGAAATTAAAAAAAAAAAGCAAAGAATAATCATTATATCACAAACGATCTATCGGACACAGTAATGTTATACAACATTTTATATAAAATTGGTAATGTCCAAGCATAAAACACGAAACTGAAAGAAACAAATACCTACAACATGGAGGCATACACAGGACACTAAAATTTTAAAATGCGGCGTCTCCGTGGACCTCTTGTTGTTGCTGAGGGAAGGTTTCAATTTTAAAAGTGGTACACGGGCTTTCCACTATTGCCAGCTCCACGGAAGCCGACTCGATTAGAGAGAATTGAGGATGAGTCTAGGCATCAACGGCGATCGCTGTTTTCTGCATGATCCCGTATGGCGCTGAATGGTGGTTTTACTAAGAGCCAGTTTGTTCTAACAGGTCTTCCTAGGTGTTCAAAGCAGCATGCACACGTGCTTGGTGCTTCGTTTTCCCAACGCAGTTGCACTCGTATTTGCAACGTGAGAATGTAGTTCTGCGGGTACAATGAGATTGTACGTAAACAAGCTACCAATAGTGTTCTTAGGTCTAAATACTCGGGGATGAAATTCTCTTATAACTTTTAGTAGTCTCTAATTTTTTTTATGGAAAATAACTTTTACTATCACAGAAACCCAGAATAAAATGTAGCATCGCTTTATTAACTTTTGAAATAGGAACTTTCGGTAACAATAGCCCCTCTCTAGCTTTTTGCCAACATATGAATCTATGGAAAGCAATATCAAAACCGTTCTTAGGAAACATTACTTTTATAAATAGAAATTCTGAATGAAGACTAACTTTAACAGATGTTAAAGCCACTGGTTACGAGTGTAGAGACTAAATTTCCGTTGATAAACTGTAGGTATGAACGAGGAAAATGTATACTAGTAAGTGAAATATACTGATGTCGAAAAAGTTAGCACTTTGTTTACTTACAAGCGCGACAGGGAAAGCTAAAGTATTATTGTTCTCTACATCTGAAGTAGATTAAATCATTTGGCGTTTTGAGTTGAAATAATAAAGAAACAGGGGTGCTACACGTTGTTCAGATCTTAAATGTTAAACATGGATCATCTATCTACATGTCGTCGGTAGGACAGTAGTTTTAAAACATCTGGGATAATTATCTAGACCAACAGCTTCGTGATGAGGTAAAAATGCGTTGACCAAAAGTAGGCAGAGATGTATATGTACATATATATGAGGTGTGTACTTATGTATATATGCATAACTAAATAATGAAAATATGGATGGTGATATATACTATATATAAATATATATAATTTATATGAACCACTATGGAGGTGATATATATAGGGTAAATTATAATATTAATATATCATTATATATATATATATAATATATATATATCATACGTAATCCGACTTATAGATCATAACTCATAATGAATAACCATACGTACACGCCTTTACACTGCAGGCATTCAGACCACCTGCAGAGACAAACACTCGCTAATCTGCCCAAACAGAACGAACCCGTACATACTTCAGGATCGTTCCTCTCTTCGTCGAGGGCGGCTTCGATGACGGCGGGACGCCCGTCAGCCCGTGGGACTAGAACTACTTAAATACTCGTCGATTTATAATAATAATTCGGTGAGAGAGAGAGAGAGACTTCGGCGATACGCGGAACGCGGTTGCATTTTCCGTGTTTACCCTCTGGATATAATATTCATGAAACGTCAACATTTTGTATATTAACAGTTGGCGATGATGGCGATGTGAAATGTTTGTGAATGCATTTTGATATTTAACAATAATTTATGTATTTATGTTTGTGTATATTTATGCATATATATAATAATAACAATAATCATAGCAATACTATTTAATTTATATGTATATATACAAATATATGTATATGTATTGTATAATAACAGAAATAATAATCATAGCAATTTTTAATTTAATTAATATACATATATATATATATATATATATATATATATATATATATAAATAATCCTTTTCTTTGTCTGCATTTACATATGTCTGTCCACTATATTGGAAGTTGTAATTTACAAGGAAATATGTAAGCAATTGTTTCCTTTTTCTTTTTTTACATTCTCTCTCTCTCTCTCTCTCTCTCTCTCTCTCTCTCTCCTCTCTCTCTCTCTCTCTCTCTCATTGTATATTATATATAAACAATAACATCACCATACGTTTACCATTTCGACTGTCAACTTCTTGGCTGCATCCCTCTCTCTCTCTCTCTCTCTCTCTCCCCAACGTCTTCATCTCCCCCTCCCTCTCCTTCTCCCATCCCCCACCACCGCACCAACCTTATTCCATCCCTTCGCAGTCGTTCCTCCTTTCTTGACTCCTCTCCCACTCCTTAACACCCCTCACCCCCCTCACCCCCCCATCTACTCCCACTCCATCCCTCTCCCTCCCCTCTCCTCCCCACTCCTCCCTCCTGAGGTACTCCCACTCCCTTACAGCGAAGTCTCATTTACGAACAAGAGAACTACTAAGCGCTACTAACCAGAGGACAAGCCATTTGCAATACTGAAGAGGTTGTCGTACTGGTAGGCAGCATTGCCTCTCTCTCTCTCTCTCTCTCTCTCTCTCTCTCTCTCTCTCTCTCATGGAGTTATTGGTTCGAATGAATGTACTCGTTTGTATTATGTAGAATTTCAGTATATTTAATGTTAGCTTGGCTGGTGCTGAGAACTGTAGGAGACCAAGTATAGTAAGATTTCGTTAATTATTTTTTATTGTATGTATCATGTATCTGTGTATATATATATATACATACATACATACATACATATATTCATACATATATATATTTATATATATTACATACATACATGCATATATATTTTATATATCACTTGGACGTTCTCTCTCTCTCTCTCTCTCTCTCTCTCTCTCTCTCTCTCTCTCTCTCTCTCTCTCTCTCCTTCCTTTCTTTATTAATATTCCCGTAATAAACTCTCTGGTACACTCTTTTGAAATAAATCTCGTGGACGAGCGTGCAAGCTGTTAATTGTTTTTCACCTGTGCTTTCGGTCCCCATCTCGACGTGTGGTGATTGTCGCCACTCTTAAATACTACGGAGAGAGGAGAGAGAGAGAGAGAGAGAGAGAGAGCTAGGAAATCTGACCAGTGCATTCATCCATGCTGTAATGCTCCCTTCCTCTTTACACACTACATTAATCTCTCTCTCTCTCTCTCTCTCTCTCTCTCGTGTGTTGTTAATCCATACCCTCTGTTATCACTCCATTCTATTTATCCTTATTTCTCCCTTATTTCTGTTGGTTTATTGGGACAGGGGTTTTAAGCTTTAATAATATCATTATGGGGACCCAGGCGGAAACAAAATTAGCAGTTAAGTCCGCCCTTGGGGGTGGGGAGGGGGGGGGGGGAAAGGACCCCACCCTGTTTCAATACCCGTGCTTGCAGGCAGTAATTATCTACCCTAATTCATTATTTTGCTTCATTATCGTTATTTCCTGCATTATTCGCTATTTTTACGCCACTGGCTGTACCATTGGGGGTATTTTTTCCATAATTCAAGTCCTCCTCTATTGCTTTCGGGCGAGTTATGCATCGTTCATTACGGAGTTCTTTTTTTGGGACGGGTCCTATATCACGCTTTTCATATATATTTTTATTCTGTTTAACGCGAGGACTCGCGCGCGCGCACGTACTGCCTGAGTTTTGCTTTCATTTTTGGCAAGCTTCGAATTCATTATCGTTCCGCGGTGCATTAGTCTCTCTCTCTCTCTCTCTCTCTCTCCATATGCATAGTGGTTAATAAGCGTGATTGCATAGAGTCTGCTGCCCTGCTCTGCCTTGTTTAGTACCTGCGCCTTCGTGCATTCACTGGCCTTTGTAAGAGCTAGTTGTTTTATTCAGTCGATTCTTTGCATGTTTCTTAAGACCCTATAACTAGATGAGTAGATCTGATGCACCTTTGATGTAATATGACGGCATTTTTATGGAAGCCTAATTAATTAAATGCCACTATAGACTTGTTCATGGCAAAATGCACAAAAAGATGACTCAGTACTGATGCACGTTTGACGAAATGCAAGGAATTGCCTGGCTGTGCATTTTCGATGAATCGAATGCACATTTGATACAAAAAATGCATCGAAATTTTTGGGTGGGGAATTGTCAATATATGCTTTTGCTGAAATGTACGTCAAGTGTCGGTAGGAATGCCTTTGGTTATATAAAATGTAAGAAAGTGGAAAGAGAAAATTGTTAAAAGAATTATTCCTCGTATAGCAAGCTGGCCTGATAATTACCTGGGCAAAGTTACTCCGTCCATGTAACTGGCGCCATAAAATTTTTTGGGGAAAAAACGACCTCATTTTTCTCTCGTCTTTGGGCGGGACCATCTCTTGCGACTGAAGTGACCTTCGGCACTTTACACCTGTTAATGACCCTCTCCCGTGTTTTCTAATTATATCCTTAGATAATGCAGCCCTAATTAAGCGTATTCAGCGTCGTTTTATGAAGGGTCATTACATTTTATTCCGGCGGACACCACTGCGTTGTAGGCTTCTGTGCTGCAGTTTTGAGAGGCGTCCGAGCACTTCTTTCTTGCTGGTGTCCAGGTGTTGATTGCTGGACATTTGAAAGAACCCAGACAAACTAGATGCCGAAGTAGCTCCAGGAATCGTGCATAAGAGCGATGGACTCCTGAGGTGGCAGGATGCAACCCGGAACTCCGCTCTATAAATACAACCCAGTCGAAAAGGATGACTGATATAGAATAATAATAATAATGATAATAATAATAACACAAAAAAAACTGATAAACAAACAGGTTGAAAAGAAGTCCATTAGAACCCCTTCCTCACAAGGGGGAAAGACACGACAGGCGCTCGGATTTGCCCGTAATTCTCGCGCTCTTAAACAGTGTTACCAGATCAGAGCGTCCAAGGCGGGCAATAGTCTCAGGCAGGCGAACCTATGACTTGGACCATACACACGTGATCGCTTTCCAACCACAAAATTGGGAACAGTGTCTGGCCGCCTTGCATTCGCCTCTCTTTTGGAAGGGGCTTAAGGATCTTAAGTGGAGAACGAGTTTGGCCAATATGACTAATCTCACGAGGAGGTGGTATGACCGTCAGCAAGTCATTAACTTGATATGGTTATCGTAGTGTGGGTGTACCCCAATGCTGTATTGTGATTTATTATAATTAAATATTATTCAGAAGGCGAACCCTATTCTTATAGACCAAGCCCACCAAAAGACACGCCTCAGAGGCGTGATCGGTATGGTCTTAGCCTGCCACCTCGCTGGCCGGGAGTTCGATTCTCGGGCATTCCATTGAGGTGTGAGGGATGCGTATTTCTGGTGATAGAAGTTCACTCTCGACGTGGTTCGGAAGTTACGTAAAGCCGTTGGTCCCGTTGCTGAATGACCACTGGTTCCATGCAACGTAAAGACACCATACAAACAAACAAACAAACAAAATACAAACAAGCCATTCTCTTGAACTTCCAACTTCCAAAGACTATGGTATTTATTCGTAAGAAGTAACAGAAGACCATGGGAAATATACAGAAAGTTATTAGGAGACCAGAGAAATCAACAAATAAATAAATAGATAGGTAAATAAAGCCACGCAAGTTTAAGGAATAAATATAATCACTCAAATATTCTATACATTACGTCTCTTCTCTGAAAGGGCCCAGTTTTGTATTTGAATATTTTGCGAGTTGCACTCTTCTTATTTGCCCAAACTGTAGGTTTATAAAGTTATTTGTAGTTCAATTTCGATTTCCGAATTGTGCCTCTGGCATCGGGCGATGTCGTCTTAGTCACTGCTTGTCTTAATTCCTGTATAATTCACGTACTCCGTAGGGGATTTAGCACCGTCAGCGAATTGACTCCAGTCTCTTTGCAGCGTCCCTTCGACCCCTAGCTGCAACCTCTATCATTCCTTTGTTTTCTCTCCCTTTTTTTCTTTATTTTTTTACCTCCGTTCATATTTTCTTCCTTCCATCAGACTTTCTGCCCTCTCCCTACAACTGATTCATAGTACAACTGCTTAGAGGTTTTCCTCCTGCTACGCCTTCCATACTTTCAGATAGTCAATTTCCGTTTCAGGGCTGAATGACCTCGTAGGTCCCTGTGCTTGGCCTTTGGCCTAAATTCTATATCCTATTCTATTTTAGGATTCATGTTAAACTCTCTAGAATTCGTAAAGGTTTCGAAGACCGTCTAAATTGGCTGCATTGAATTCACTTCGTTATGTCAAAAGGATGTTTTATAACAATATAATATTCTTCAATTGTAGTATACTGGTCTACGTATTGCTCCCTAGAATAAAACTCTTCGAGGTTAGAGTAGGGAAACCTAAATCCAGTTTGATCAAGCAAAGCTCAGTACATTTTAGCCAGATTAGACTATTTCTTTATCATTCAGTCTTTTTGTATGCGATATTTGTTCATGTCTCGTTCTCCGAGCTTCGTTTAAGTTTTTTGTTTTTTTTTTTTTTTTTTTTTTTTTTGTTTTTTTTTTTTTTTTTTTTTTTTTAAGTTTAGAAGTTTTTCTCGATATTTTTTTCCATACTTCATGGTCATCCCAAAATCCCATTCCCGATTCCAGTCATCTGCAATTCCCATTCCGTAGATCAGTTCCAGCCGATCTCCATTTTTATTTCAGCCTCGTAATGCTCTACTCTTCTCCCTACGTCACTTAGGTGAGTGGGACCGGACTGAAGGTAAAGATTTTTCGAATGTTTAGTCTCGTGATTGTGTGTATATACGATATACCAAGATCTACTTTAGCCTTTATATAAAAAGAAGTTACTCCAGGGAAAATATCCAGCATTGTATTGAGGATATTCGATCGGTTAACTCTTGTATTGTCCTTAGGAAAGATCAAACATAATATATATATAAAGATATATATATATATATATAGATATATATATATATATATGGGTTATATTATATATATATATAATATATATTATATCAGTTGTATTCCACATAGGAAAATGAAAATGGCATTTCCTGAGACATACCATTTTCATTTCCCTATGTGGAATACAACTGAATTACCATATCTTCGTACCTAAGAATATTACCAGTGCTATGTATATGTGTGTGTGTGTGTGTGTGTGTGGGAGTGGGGGGAGGGGGGGTGGGTTTATGTGTGTTGTGGCAGCTCACAGCTTTGTAAACTCTCAGCATAGAAGAGCCTGTCAATTCAGCTGCCCAGTTCAGGTCTGTCTGATAGTCTGTAAGGAGGAATGGGAAGGATAAAAAAAAAGTGTGTTAAGGACATCAATCATTGGTTTGGTACCCCAGAAGAAAGGGGTAATCTGTTAATAAAAGTCACCGTTATGTGTTTAGTAAACTTCTAAGTCTTTGGAGAACGCTTAATAGTCTGAGGACTGCATAACAGACCTGGTGGAGTAGTAGAGATTGCCTATCTAGTCTGTTAGAACCAGGAAAAAGTCTGTAAAGGGGAAGAAGTCCCTTTAGCTTCCGAGGGATACAGGAGGTGCTTGCGTAGAGAGAGAGAGAGAGAGAGAGAGCGTTTGGTTAATGCACCCTTGATCCTTGGACGTAATCCTCTGCTGCGTTCAGGTGGGAAGTTTGTCACTGAATGACATCAAGCCAGGGGGTGATGAATAACGTGTTGGGGGAGAACATATGCGGTGTGGGAGAGTGCATATCTGGTGTGGGAGATGGTATACCAGGTGTGGGAGAGATCATATCTCGGGTGGGAGAGAGAGAGAGCTTCTCCCATGTGTGAGATATAGATCTGGCTAAGAGTAGTAGAGGACGGGATGGGAGAGAGCATGGCCAGTCTGGAAGATATCTTGCAAAGAGTGAAGTGGGCATATTGTGGGAGATGCCATATTTTGGTGAAAGAACGGTCGTGTCAGTGTAGGAGAGGTCATATCAGGTGTGGGTAATATCTTACCCGATTTGAGAGATGCCGTATTAAGAGTGGGAAATGTACCGTGTGGGGTAGAGGTCATGTTAGGCTTGGTAGAGGTCATATCAGGTTCGGTAGAGCTCATGTCAGGTTTGGTAGTGGTCATATCAGGTGTGGCATAGGTCATGTCAGGTTTTCTGGAGGTCATATCAGGTTTGATGGAGGTAATATCAGGTTTTGTAGAGGTCACGTCAGGTATGGTAGAGGTCATAACAAGTTTGGTAGAGTTCATATTGGGTTTGGTAGAGGTCATGCCAGGCTTACTGGGGAGGTCATATCAGCTTTGGTAGAGGCAGCAACGTATAGATGTCATATCGAGCTTGGCAGAAGTTATATTAGGTTTAGTAGAGGTCATATCAGGTTTTGCAGAGGTCATGTATGTCAGGTGTGGGAAGACACGGGCTCTTTTGCCTTTAGCATCTCGTAACAACACAGACATACGAAAAGACGCTTAGATATGTGTATAGAGAGAGAGAGAATGAGAGAGAGAGAGAGAATCATTCATATATGCACTCTGAACCCTCATATGAACATGCATGCACAGATTCCAGCTGGGTGTACGATGGTAGAGTATTTGGTCGGCCGTGTGGTTGTCTAAACCAAAGCTACCACTCAGGGCTAACCTCCCCTCCCACCACCCCCTATTACTCCCGGCCCGCCCCCCACCCCGCTCCCCATTCCCGGCCTCTTCTCCTTATTCCTATTCCCTTGTTCAGTTCTGAATTATTGTTTTGCGGATGTGTGGGAATGGGCGAGAGTGGATGAAGAGGATGAGAATGGATAGGGTGAGAAAATGCCTGAAAGGAGGGGGTGAACAGAGAGAGAGAGAGAGAGTAAAATTTAATGTGAATTCATGTACATCATAAAAGGATTGTTTCCCTTCACTTTTACCTTCTCTCTCTCTCTCTCTCTCTCTCTCTCTCTCTCTCTCATCTCCTCCCCTCTCTCTCTCTCTCTCTTATACAATTCTTATCATGGTTTCTCTCTCTCTCTACGATACAATTCTTATCATGCCCCCCCCTCCTCTCTCTCTCTCTCTCTCTCTCTCTCTCTCAAAACAATCATCAGACCACAGATCCGTTATCCTCGCTTTCCACTCCTTCCCCCTCCACCTATTCCAGTTTTCCTTTCTTCTTTCTTTTCCTTATCCGTTTTGTGTTGCAGTTCTTCCTCCTTCCAAATTGCTTTTTTTCTCTCCCCCTTATTCCTTCATTTTTTTCAATTTTTTCAGTTTTCTTTTCCTACGTTTTTAATTTTTTCACTTTCTTTCTCTTCTCTTGTCCTCCTCTTTATCCCATCTTTCTCTCTCTTTCTTCAGCTATTGTTTTCATCTTCTCTCTTTTCCTCTTCCCTTTGCTACTATTCTCTCTGCACCTCTTTCCTTCTCGCCTCTTGTTTCCTTTTCCTCTTCTCTTCTCTTCCTCTCTTCTTCCTTCCTTTTGCCTCTCTTCCTCGCTTCCATTCCCGTTTATTCTTCTTCAGCTTCCACCTGTTCTTATCTCTTCCTCTTTTTGGTTTACTTTATTATCCATTTTTTCCTGCTTTCCCATTATTCCCGTTTATTCTTCTTCAGCTTCCAACTGTTCTTATCTCTTCCTCTTTTTGGTTTACTTTATTATCCATTTTTTCCTGCTTCCCCTTTCCTTCTATGTCACATCGCTTTCCTTTTCACTGTTCCTTTTATTCCTCCTCCTCCTCCACTTTTATCGCTACCTCCTCCTCATCCTCCCCCTCCTCCTCCAAGTCCACATCCTCCACTTTTACCTCCTCCTCCTCCTCCTCCTCCTAGTTCACAACTACTACTTTTACCTCCTCCTCCTTTTCTTCCTCCTCAAAGTCCACATCCTCCACTTTTACCTCCTCCTCCTAGTTCACATCTACTACTTTTACCTCCTCCTCCTTTTCTTCCTCCTCAAAGTCCACATCTTCCGCTTTTACCTCCTCCTAGTTCACATCTACTACTTTTACCTCCTCCTCCTCCTCTTCCTCCTCAAAGTCAACATCTTCCACTTTTACCAACCCCCAACCCCCCGACCCCCCCCACTCGGGTCGCCCTTCGGCTCATTTAGGCAAACGAGCTCCGAGCGAAGGGGGCGGGGCAGAATAATGTGCTGTGGGCAATTGGGGAAGATCTATTTCTTGAGCATTATGGGAAGAGCGGGGAGTCCTTGACTTGACTCCGGAGTCCTATGATTCATGTAATCGTGGCTCCTGTAAACTGTGCCGACCTCACCCGGCCGCTTTAGCTGAATAACCCTAATGACGTCATAATGAATCCTCGGATGTTCTCGGGGCTCGGGAATTAGGGGGAGGGGACGGGGGTCGGTAGGGCTCCTCCCTCCTTGTTAGAGTGTTTTGTCTTTTTTTTTGTCTTTATTTCATTTTTATTTTTTTTTTTTCATTTTCTCGATTTTTATTCTCGCGTCTTATCTAGTTGAGATGCATCTCTGCATCTCTCAGTGTTTTGTTTTGTCTTTACTCTTTTTTTTTTCGAGAAAATTTTCTCTTTTCTTTATTTCTATTATTGAGTTTTACCTTGAAATGTATCTTTGGTAGGATTTGATATCTGTTAATTTTTATTTTATTTTGCTAAAAATAAAATAAAATAAAACAATAAAAACCATAAAAAAAATACATTAAGAATTTTTATTAGTAAAAGGATTTTTTAAAAATGTTTTTTAGTACATGTATTTTTTTCATCTAATTTTGATTTTATCTTCTCAAATGGAATATATTTTGCTGTTTGTTTCTCTCTGATTTCATATATTTTATTTATTTTGTTTAATTAGAAATGGATCTTTTTGATGGAGAGTTGTTTTGTTGTTATTGTTGTCTGCTGAGATCTCTTTCAATTTATCTTGATGTTGTTGCTCTCATGTTGTTGCTGTTATTGTTGTTGTTTATATTGCTGCCGTTTGTTGTTGTTGCTATTGTTGTATTTTTGTTGTTGTTGCTACTGTTCTTTTTGTTGTTGCTGTTTGCCTATTGCTGTTCCTGTTGTTGCGTTGCTTTTGTTGCTCTTCTTGCTGGTGTTATGTACTGTTGTTGCTGTTGCTATTGCTATTTGTTGTTGTGATATATGTTTTTGAATTGTGTATCATATTACCTACGTTTTTATTAGGTATAAGTAAGTAAAATTATTATATGGTCTTGTATGTATATTATGTTCCATTAATGGATTTGTTCTTTTGTTAATAGACTACGAAAGGGTGTGCATATATATATATATATAGATATATATATATATGTGTGTGTGTGTGTGTGTGTGTGTGTGTGTGTGTGTGTGTACTGGTATTCTGTTTCTCCTTCCGAATAAATCAAGAATCTCTCTCTCTCTCTCTCTCCTCGGTCTCTCTCTCCCTCTCCTCTCTCTCTTATCTGTCTCTCTCTTTCTCTCTCTCCCTCTTCTCTCACATTCAGCTGCTAAACAAAACGTATGGCCTTACGCACTATATATATATATAAATTTATATATATATATATAGTGATATATAATATACGTACAAAATGCGTGCATGCATGCATGTTGCATGTTTGGGAATATTTAAATGCTTGTGGTTTCACCTTGCATACCTCTGAATATAATTTCACCCGAGATCTCTTAGACACGTGTCAACGAATACAACAAGCAATGAGTTAGTTGTCTGTCGAGTAATATCACAAGCATATATTATTATTACAAGTAGTTTTCCATCATTTCCGTCGCGAATCAGTTGTCAACTTGTCGGTACTTCAGACTTTGATTTTTTTTTTTCTTAATATCTCTATTGTATGTTTTTAATGACTGTAGCATTTCAGAATAACTATGATTATGGTTTTATTTGATTTTTTTTTTATCATTTCCTAATATCTCCGTCGTATGCTTTTACTAACTCTAGCAATTCAGAAATAACATTAATTATGGTTTTATTGACACTCTCACTTGATTGAACGGGTCTTCTGCCAGTACTGTGTTTTCTCCTTCCCAAACGTTATAACGCCGAGCAACTGAAAATTATCGATCCTAGGAATTGATCTTGTAAGGAAAATTGACAAGGAAATCAATGCACTTGCATATACCCACCCACCCCCACCCTCCCCCTTCCCGCTCCATCCCATCATCAGCCCCCCCTCCCCCACCACCCACCCCACCCCCCTCTCCCACAGCGACCTGGACCTGCCTCTTGCAATTTCCCCAATCTAATGACGAGGCCCGAATTGGCGACGGACGGTAATGTCCACTGTAGCCCTACTGCCGTTGAACCAGGGTGGTGGTAGATTAGAGGAGACACCTCCCCCTCACCCCCCTACCCATCCCCCTCCTGAACACGCCCTCCCTACCCCTCCTAAACCACCCTCAGTTAGTACCCACTTACACACCCCCCAAGCCCAAAATGACCATGGGTCTTCTAACGCCCTATTGCATCTCTTGCCTTCATTCCCCTGATCACCGCCTCCCCCTCCTCCCGACACTTCCATCCCATCTTCCTGACCACATATAGGAGGAGGAACCCCTTCGTTCTGACCACCGCCTCCTAGGTAGGTAGGCCCCTTCCTTCTTAAACAATCACTTCTCATCTATTGCTATCCTCGTCTTCCTCCTCCTCATCTCCTCCTCCTCCTCCTCCTCCTCCTTCCCTTTCACAACCAAACCCTTTTTCCTCCGCTGGACATCTCTCTCTCTCTCTCTCTCTCTCATCGTCGCCGGCCCTCCCTTTCTCTTGCACCACTGCAGCCACTACATCATCATCATCATCTTCTTCTTCCTCTTCTTCTTCTTCTTCTTCTTCCGTATGCCTCCTCCTCTTCTTCTCCTAGTCGTCCTTTCTCCCACGGCCGGCGCTCCTTTTATTCTCCTCATTCAGCGTTACCCTTTTGGCTGGACAACAGCTATTTAAGGGTTTCGCGTTTTTTTTAGGTCCTGTCCACTTCTCTCTCTCTCTCTCTCTCTCTCTCTCTCTCTCTCTCTCTCTCTCTACACTTTTCTCATGCTTTGCACTGCTAGATGCAGACGTTCATGCTATATTTGCCTTGCATTTTTTGCGTGTTTTTCTATGTATTAATTTATTTATTCAATTTATTTTTTTTATAAGTAAGATCTCTCTCTTTTCTGTATTTCCCTTTACCTTCTCTTACTTCCAAATGAACACCATAATCCTTGGAAAGTTCAACTTCAAGTCAGTGGCCTCTTTGGGCTCGTATCTTATAAATAGGGTTCATCTTCTGGATAATAATGATAGATTATTATTATTATTATTATTATTATTATTATTATTATTATTATTATTATTATTATTATTTTGTTAAAAATGACTGCTGCTTCAGCACTATCAATCTTGCAACCGAATTTTACCATGCCCTTTGGTGCGTTGCTCGCCAGTCTAAGCAACAACGAGAAAGCCGTCATCAGAAAGATAGTGAAGACTCTCTACAAGATAATAGTGCTGAAACGGCAGTCATTTTAACAAAACATGCCTAGAGAGGGTCTCCTTCCAAAATATTATTTATTATTTATTTATTATTATTTACTTCCTTCTTATTGTATATCCTTAGCCTATTATGTTTTCCCAAGTCTGTCGTTCGTTGTTTCAAGCTGTTTACAACCAGGATGGAATCAGTGAATTAGTACTTTTATTTTATTTTAGTTTATATTTAATGTTTTTGTACAAATATAGACTTCAGTTAAAATGATCCATCAATATTGGCTTCGTCAGTTAGCTGTATTCATTTTCGCTGACTCGGGGAGTAAGCCTACAAACTACTTTCTTGTTGTTTTAGTTATTGTTGTTGTTCTTGTTGTTGTTATTCGTGTTTGGGGATAGGAAAGGTCTATGCAAGAGCCTAAAAAGGTCTGTGAAAGGTGTTTCGCACTGAGTTAAACATACGTTAATTTTAGGAAAGGGTATTTATGGATAATTTATTAGAATGAAAATGTCAAAAAGGAGTTAATGTGCATGCCAAACAGTACAGAAAAATTATTCCTAATAAAAGATAGCGTATTTATTTTAATTTTCGTTGCTGTAACAAGGCTCTGTTTGACCGGAGACTTTAGCAAGTTTTAATTTACTTTGTTACGAATATAATGTTAGCGACTTATGCTTGAGGGCGAAATCTTGCACGCATCCCGAGTAAGCTGGTATCGGATCGCACCTTGCTTTTTCTCGAGATTAAGATGAGGGGCCACTCATTTTTGCTATAGTGTACACTTATAAGTACAATCTCATGTACGCCATATTCGTTAGTTGAGTAAAGTATTGCCGTGCTTACTTGAACCATGGTGTGAAAAGCTCCTCAGCGGCGTGGTTGGTTATGGTATTAGCATCCCACCTCGGTGGTCGCGGGTTCGATTCTCGGCCATTCCATTGAGGAGTGAGAGATGTGTATTTCTGGGGATAGAAGTTCACTCTCGACGTGGTTCGGAAGTCACGTAAAGCCGTTGGTCCCGTTGCTGAATAACCACTGGTTCCATGCGACGTAAAAGCACCTTACAAACAAACTAACAAACCATGGTGTGAAAATGTAACTGTAAACAAAAATATTTGGTCGATCTAAGAATAATTACAAGGCGCAGATATACATATATATATATGTCAGCATGTAGTATGGTGTTTGTAGATACCATATGTATGTATATATGTTTGTACTCGTCGAGGGACAAGCTCATCTAAATAATTGAAGCTGAGGTCGTCTGATTATTAGGCCTATTAGATCTCTAGGGCATTTGTGGAGGCTTAATTTCTTGGTAAAGCTTAGCCGACAAATGTGATGAAATTATATATCGTCGGTAAATGATTGTCATAACTTGAGTTTGAGACTATTTTATTTTATGTTTGGTTTGTATTTGGTTATATTGATTTATCTTTTAAGTTTTCGGTTATTGTTATCACCATGCCCTGGCAATATTATAAACTTCAATTGAACAAAGAAATACAGATGAGAGCCCCTCATGATTTATTTATTTATTTTTATATCTATTGCAAGTTTTAAGTTTTCCTCATAACCAGTTTTATCTTTGGACTATAGGTTGGGCTTCAGTCCATCGTTCCGTGTATGTTCGAATATGCAGTTTTCCGTTAGTAGGCACATTCTCTCTCTCTCTCTCTTCTCTCTCTCTCTCTCTCTCTCGCCATATAAATATGGGCCTCCCTTTCCCGTACATGTGGGATCAAGGTGAACTCTCTCTCTCTCTCTCTCTCTCTCTCTCTCTCTCTCTCTCTCTCTCTCTCACCTACCAGCTCTGATTATGTCTGAAGGTACTGTGGAGGGGAGAGAGGGAGGGTTAAGTGGGAGCTATTATTATTATTCAAAGACGAAAGTAAAATATATATATATATATTATATGATATATTATATATATATATAGGTATGTTAATATGTTATAATTTTGACAGCAACATTTCTATTAATAATTTGTAAATTGGGAATAGATTTCTAGATTTATTTCTAGACTCTACCAACTAGTAACCACGACCGTCCTATTTAAGTCTACCTAGTGCTAAAACGAATCTACCGTGTTCGTATTTTTCTTATTCAATAAATATAATCTTTTCAGTAACACGGTAAAAGACGTGATCAACAATACATTTTCACAATGTTAATTAATTTATGTTTATTACAGTAAGTTTTTGTGGCCTGTTATTTATTTATTTTTTTTTTTTTGTCTTGAATTGGTCAGTTTAACGTTTGACAGTTTTCGTACTAATTTTTTTTTCTGTAGGAGTGTAAGTTTGTCAGTGCATCACACACGGTGCACTGTAGGCATTACTTATGGCTCTTTGCAGCGTCCCTTCGGCCCCCTTGCTGCAACCCCTTTCATTCATTTTACTGTACCGTCGTTCATATTCTCTTTCTTCCATCATGCTATCCACCCACTCCTAACAATTGATTCATAGTGCAGTGAACAGAGAGGGTTTCTTCCTGTTGCACCTTTCTTGGCCTAAATTCTATATAAGTGAGGTGGAGGATGAGAAAGGGTAGAAGTTGGAAGGAAAAGCTGAAAGCATCATTAGGAAACCATGAGTGGGTGGGGAAGATGGAATGGTAGATGGGTAGACGCATGTGTTAGTGGGTTGGAGGATGGTAGAGGCATTGGGTGTAGTGCATGCACAAGGGTTAGAATACACAGTCTCTCTCCCATACCCTGCAAATGGAACTCAGAGGTGTAGGATGGAAGGGGTGTAGGCAATCTGGTGTATACAGTATACGTAGGTGGGCCGTGCACCTCCCGAGTGTACGCTACACTTATCTTTAAATATAGGAAGAGCAGAAAGGTAGCAACTTGGGTGTATGATAGATATTAATCCGCCTTTCTTTCAGTTTCCTGTTAAGGCAAACAAACTACTTCATGGCTGACCTCATTAATCCGGGACCATACTTGAACAGGCCTCAAGAAAAGAAAACAATATTTCACACTAACTATATAACAACTGCTTATGTAATTCTGTAGCTAACACACTTTACTATTTATTATCATTAAAGTAGATGAAACCTACACACATAGAACAAGCATACCAAAGGGGCAGCCACTCACTTGCAATTCAAGCTTCCAAAGAATGTTGGTTTCAACCTCCCACCACAGACCCTACACTGCAGCAGTTAACTGATCATGATACAGATTCAGTGATTTTTCATCCCTCTAGTGGAGACGCGAACCTGCGACATTTGAGTGGCGCTCCACGACACTAAGCACTATAGCTACAGCGGACCAGCTGATAGTGGACATTTGCTTGTCAGTACCATCGGCCTTTGCTTAAACCAAAAGGTCTGTTTTATAGAACCGAAATTAATTTCTTCTGGATTAGCTACAGAATTACATAAGCAGTTGTTATATAGTTAGTATGAACTATTATTTTCTTTTCTTGAGGCCTGTTCAAGTATGGTCCAGGATTAATGAGGTCAGCCATGAAGTAGTTTGCCTAAACCGGAAATTGAGAGAAAGGCGGATTAATATCTATCATACACCCAAGTTGCTACCTTTCTGCTCTTCCTATATTTAAAGATAAGTGTAGCGTACACTCGGGAGGTGCTCGCCCATCTACGTATAATGTATACACCAGATTGCCTACACCCCTTCCATCCTACACCTCTGAGTTCCATTTGCAGGGTATGGGAGAGAGACAGTGTATTCTAACCCTTGTGCATGCACTACACCCAATGCCTCTACCATCCTCCAACCCACTAACACATGCGTCTACCCATCTTCCCCACCCACCCATGCTTTCCTAATGATGCTTTCAGCTTTTCCTTCCAACTTCTAACCTTTCCCATCCTCCACCTCACTTCTTCAAAGTTTGGGAAAGGAGCCTTCGGGAGGGTGTAGTGTACTACACCCAACTCGTGTAATGCATCAGATAGCCCCCCCCATCCATTTACCCTCCCCCCCTTCCACAGACCCCCTCCCCCCATCCATCCATCACCTTTCCCTTACTCCCACCTCTGAGTCGATTCGAAAGTTGGGAGGTTTCAAGACATCAACCCCCCCTATCCCCTGTCCCCCCCAACCCTTCCTTCTCACCCATCTACTGATACGCCTACCTGATGATCCTTTCAGAGCTTCCAGCTATCATCCCCCAAACTCACCCCAACCCCCACCTCTCCTCGTTTCCCCTTCCCTTTGCTTTTCCACCTTTGAAACCCCTCTGAAGTCTGGGAGATGAGGTTGCGGGGGAGGGAGTTGGTTGGAGGAAGGAGGAGGAGGAGGAGGTGGAAGGAGGTGGAGGTGGAGGTAGTGGGGGGTTTGGGGGAGGGAGTGAGTGAGGGCCTTGCACATCAAAGTGCTCAGCAGGGGGGTAAATTTACGCCACCGCCGAAAACCTCCTCCTCCTCCACTACGGAACAAATCGTGTGTAGACAAGAGAAGACTTCGGTAATTAATATCGCTTCAGAAATGCATATCCCCCTCTTTGGGAGTGGGGTTGAAGCCTCCCTCCTCCCTCCCTACCCCCTCTCACCTCTCTCCGAGCCACCCACCCTCGCTTGCGCGCGCGCCGTGCTTTCTCCCCATGGATAAATTACCAACGTTGCATGCATTAATGGGCCACATTTACGAAGGGGGGAGGTTTTTCTCTTCCGATTTTCTGGTTTTATCTTTTTCTTCTTTTTTTTTAATCTTCCTTTTTTTTTTAGGTTTTATGTTCTCTGGTCTATTTTTCGTTTTGGGTAGATTAGCCATTTCCCTCCCTCCTGGGCGTTTTCGGAATGAGGGTCCAACTTGTAATGGGTGTCTCTCTCTCTTATTTATATTTTATATTCCATTGATAAATATCTTATATTACGCAATCGTGAACATTTTCTCGCTTATGTACTTGGATTATGTTTGGCAATATTCACTATTTTCTCAGTTATGTACTCCGCGTCGTGAGTACAAAATAGTTTTTGTAAAAGGGCGAAAAGAGGAGATAATTGTTCTCAAAATATTATTCTGCTGTATATTTTTTTTGTTTGGTTTTTTGCGGAGCAGAAGGTTATTGCTTTCATTAACGATTCTTACCCTGCAGGGTGTAATCAGAACCAAGTCCCTTAGAAACAGTCAGTGCGTTTATTTCCTTGGCAATCCTTATAATAATTTGTAGAGTTGTGGGATCTTTCCTAGATATTGACCCTTAATAGATAGTAACCCTCAAGGGTTTTAACCTGGTATGTACCCACCTTTGCAGGCGTGTTTAGTACAAGCCCGTTGGGGTTGAACGTAAGAACTCAAACAAAAGACTGTCAATATCATAAAGACAACTACCTCTCAAGAAATATGAGTCTTACTTAACGACCCGCGAAAAACTGTGGGGGGGGGGGGTCACTATTTAGGGACGATCCGAATTTTTGTATATACTCGCAATTTAATACGTTCCGAATTAGATTATAGTTATGAGGATGGTTATGTAATTGTTTATATCCATCCAAAAGTATATAAAGGAAGATATTATTATTATTATTATTATTATTATTATTATTATTATTATTATTATTATTCAGCAGATGAAACCTATTCATCTCCGAACAAGCCCACCGAACGGGTCATTGACTTGAAATTCAAACTTCCAAAGAATATTAAGGTGTTCATTAGGAAGAAGTAGGAAGAAGTAAAGGGAAATACAGGAAGAAGAGATCACCACTTATTGAGAAAAAAAAAAAAAAAAAAAGAGAATAAAATGGAGTTGATAATTGAATAAATAAATATAAATGTGTTAAAAATGCAAGGAGAGTTAAATAGGTATTAAGGTTGGCATGCATTGCATCTTCGCCTGAACATCTGAACGTTGCCAATTGATATATATATATATATCATATATATATATATATACTATAATAGATATATATATATAATATATATTTATATATATACCTATTTATATATATAGATATATAATAAATATATATAAAAATAAATATTATTTATTTATATAGATATAAATGGTTAAATGCAAGGAGATTATATGATATTAGGGTGGCATGCATTGCATCTTCGCCTATAACATCTGACCGTTGCAATAGACATATATATATATATATATATATATATATATATATATATATTATATATATATATATATATATATATATATATATAATATATATAAGCTACCAGTTTACGTCCTTTTACCCTATATTCGTTCGCTGTCACCATCTATCGATGGAGCGATGCGTGCAAACTAATTGCTTGTATGGTGTTTTTTTTTTTACGTTGCATGGAGCCAGTGGTTATTCGGCAACGGGACTAACGGCTTTATGTCACTTCCGTCGAGAGTGAACTTCTATCACCAGAAATACACATCTCTCACACCTCAACGGAATGCCCGAGAAGCGAACTCGCGGCCACCGAGGTGGCAGGCCAAGACCATACCGAAGACGCCACTGAGACGCTTGCAATCTAATAGCGACGGGGCAATTACCCGGTATCGAGGAGTATTCAAACTAGCAAGAGTTCTTTGGAGGGGGTCATTGGTAATTTGCCCAGAGGTCAAGATGCTTATGTTAAGGTAGATTGGGTTGAGTAGCCTAGGTTACGGTAGGGTAGGTTGGTTGGTTAACATCGAAGGTGCTCTCTTTGACTTGGCTCAATCAACTGACAGCAACAGCAGAAGTGACGTAATATTCCAAGGCTGGATCGTAATTTTATTTTTGTTCTATCTGAACTCGTCTTGGATCGGAGACCTAGTAGCGGATTCCTAACCTACCTTTTTGTTGATATGGGATTTTCTTCTGCCCCTCGTGTTTCTGAACAATCTTCATCGGTGGCTGCGAGTTCGATTCTCGGTCAGACGTGTATTTCTGGTGATAGAAGTTCACTCTCGACTTGGTTCGGAAGTCACGTAAAAAGCCGTTGGTCCCGTTGCTGAATAACCACTGACTGGTTCCATGCAACGTCAAAAACACTATACAAACAAACAAACAAACTAAACAATCTTCAGAGGTTAGACCCCAAAGATAACTGCTTTGGGGTATAACAGGACCAAGTTGCCGTATATGGAATAAAAGTAGGACTACGAAAACTTGTTTCACTTAGCATTTGAACGTGAGTTAGAATGAGGTTCTGTTCCCCCCGTCTGCTCCAAGTGCAGAAATGTAGAATGAAAATGAGCAGCTGACACTAGTAGGGTGCCGTGTATGGCTCCATTACCTAGTTGTATGGGAGCCCCCTTTTCTCTCTCTCTCTCTCTCTCTCTCTCTCTCTCTCTCTCTCTCTCTCTCTCTCTCTCTCTCAGAGAGAGAGGTAGAGAAATGATATATGAATTATCATCATGTCTTTCTTCGGTTAGTATAAATCAGCTGTGAGTTTACGGATTATATAATAATAATAATAATGAGGTTGTATACCTATTTTTGTACCTAAATTGATACATAATACTTAAGACTGATGAGGGAGTATCTTATCTTTAGTGTGTGTGTTTAGATACGACCCATCCATCGCTGTTCCCCAGTCGGTATAGCAAAAAGTTATAAGTAATTCATTTATAGAACCGTCAGACTTACTTAATGACCTGCTTATGAGCAAATGTCATGGGTATCGGCCAGTTTTATTTCCCCAATTACAAATGATCATTTTTTTTTTTTTTTTTTTTTAATGAAACTCCACCTCTCCCTTTTTCGTCATTTTCTCTCTCGACTTCCCCTCTTTGTCCTCTTCCCCCATTTCCATTTCTTCGCCTTTGTTTGCATATTCTCTCTCTCTCTCTCTCTCTCTCTCTCTCTCCTCTCTCTCTCTCTCTCTCTCTCGTAATTCGATTCGGGTGTTTAAATATGCGCCCTGTCCGCCTTCGCTTGTTTTATCCCTTTGGTATTTTTCCCCTTTTAACACTAAATGATTATGTAATTCGTTTTATTACTTCTTCCCCATTCGTTCTGCTATTGATATCATTTCGCATTCATGCAGAGTCAGGAATGTCCTGCATTTGCATCACAAACCCCCCCCCCCATCCGTCTCTTTTTTTTCTATTTCATTTCATTTATCTATTTATTTACTGGTGTGCATATACTCTTATTTACTATGAACCATTTTATGATAAAGTTTCTCTCATTCGTTTTGTATCAAGAGCGAATTTTTTTTTCTCCACTTAGATTCAGTCGTTTGGAATAAGCTGCTGCGTCTTTTATTTTTAGTTTATCGCTTAGCTGCTATATGAGGCGTTCGCTTAGCTTTTATTGCATCGTTTGGAGCCGCCTGTTTTGACACTGCCTTCAATATCTCCTTTTGTCGCTTCCTCGGTACGTGTCCTACCATGTTTGGCCCTTCCTCAACGCTTCTTAGTTCTTTTAGTACTTATATTTTGCATTGTCTCAACTCTTTATGATTATGGCACAGCTTCGATCCTTATTACCTTAAAACTACCTCAGCTCTATTTTGACACTGTTTCGACACCTCTCCTAGTTTTGACTCGACACCTCTCCTAGTTTTGACACGACAACTAAACTCTCCAGTTTTGACACACTATAACTCGACCAACGGCTTGTGACATTGCCTCAAATATATTCAATTCTTCCATTTGGACGCTATACCTTAGCTCCGTTTTTGTCTTGACACTACCTCAGCGCTCTTATTTTGACACTGCTTCGACACCTCTCCTTATTTTGACTCTCAGCTTTTGACAGTCTTCATGTATCTCATTTGGCACTATGGCACCTATCCCATTTTATTGTCTCAACACCTTATCTGTTTTGACACGGCTTCGACTCTCTGGTTTTGGCACCAATTTATATATATTATATATATATATATATATATATATATATATATATATATATTGATATGTATACCATATATTATATATAGATATATTATATATATAATATATATATATTATATATATAAATTATAAAGATATTTAATATATATATATATATATATATGATATATAATTTAATATTATATATAGATATATATATAAATATATATATATATATATATATATATTATATATATATATCTGTAAAGATATCTATATATTCATATCTATCTATCTATATATATATATTATATATATAATATATATATATATATATATATATATATAATCCTTTAATTGTCTTGTCCCTGTATCTGGGGGGGGGGGGAGCAGTTGGACTGAATCATTTTGTAAACCTCTTAAATTGTACCCATGTTTATGCTCGATCGGGAAGTTACTAATTCTCCAGGGTTGGTGTTGGATTCTAGTACTTATCTCCTTACAATCCCTGTATGCCACATATACGACCCTTCCTTGTCCTCTCAGTTTCCCATGTATGTCAGTCAGTTCTGCTAAGTAAAGGACGTTGAGTCAAAAGATCTTGCAGCTACTCCAGTGTTTCACTTTCCTTCGTGGCTTATACCTTTTTTTTATTATATATATATCATTTGATGAGTCATATTATAAAGTTCAATCGCAGATATTTATGAATCATGTATCATGACATGCAAAGAGTATTTAATATGAACAGGCGCTTGTTCTTGACGCAATATCCGCCCACACCCCCCTCCCCCCCCTCCTCCCCCCCCCCCACCACCACCACCACGGCTTTCTCTTCGCGGTAACCGATACCGTAGAATTAACGAAGAGAAGCGTTAAATATTACTATCATATTTAGCAGCCGTGCGTATGACATACGCGGCTGAGGTATGTCGCAGCAACGTATGCTAATTGGCGCCGCATCATGTTGCATGCATGAACGTCTGATTATACGGCACACTCATCAGGCAATGGCGGGTCAAATAAATAGTGTGCGTGGATGAAAGCACCGTACCTTTATTTCTAATGCATGATTGCATTGGCGCATCGATGCATTACGGATAAAAGCATCAAAGCGCTGTATTCTTATTTTATAAATACGCCGAAACGTGTCCTCATGATAGATGCAACTGCTGATAGATGGATATTGTGCATAAATGCATTCGCATGCACATGTAGGGATGTTGCTCGTTTATAAATGATTTTGGAGGCTAGGGCTTCATCATGCAAGAAGACAACCTTTGATTTAATGCCTTATGCATGAGAGGCCGAGAACGGATACTTATGTATGAGTCTATGTATAGATTCGTCTCTTAAATTTTAATAGACTGATGGAGGTAGGACGCGGAAATTTATTTATGAATATAAGCTTCTTGTAGGAGAGAGTGTATAATAGAATCATCTTATTTTGACATGCATGAATACGATGATAAATTGTACTATCTTGCATGAATGCACTGATAAATAGAAGAGTATTTGAAGAATGCATTGATAATTTTGGAAGTATTTTTGAAGAATGCGCCTTGAGCCCTGGAAGTGTCTCTGAAGAATGCATTGATAGGTGGAAGTGTATTTGAAGAATGCACTGATAATGGGATGTATTTTTAAAGACTGCATAGATAAATGGAAGTGTTTTTGAAGAATGCATAGATAACTGGAAGGAAGTATGCATTGATAACTAAGTATTTTTGAAGAATGCATTGATAACTTGAAGTTTTTTTGAAGACTGCATTGATGACGAAGTATTTTTGAAAAGTGCATTGATAACTGGAAATGTAGAATGTATTGATAACTGGAAATGTAGAATGCAATGATAACTGGAAGTGTTTTTGAAGACTGAATTGATAATTAGAGGTGTTTTTGAAGAATGCATTGATAACTAGAGGTGCTTCTGAAGAATGCGTTGATAACTGGAAGTGTTTTTGAAGAATGCATTGATAAGTGTGTCTTTGCAGATTACATTTATAACGAAGCATTTTTGAAGAATGTATTGATAACTGGATGCATTTATAACGAAGTATTTTGGAAGAGTGCATTGATAACTGGAAGTATTTTTGAAGGATCCGTTAATAACTAGAAGCATTTCGTAAGAAAGTATTGGTTACTGTAGACGTGTGTGAATTCGTTAGTGAATGGAAGTGTCTTGCATGAATGCATTAATGACATCTTGCATGAATACATTGATAAATGGGACATCTTGAAGGAATGCACTGGAAACTGGAAGTATTTTACAGGAATGCACTGATAGTTGGAAGTATATTGCACGATTATGTTGATAAATGGAAATATCCTGCATGAATGCATTGATGAATGGAAGTATCTTGCATTAAAGCATTGACAGATTATGTATGACTGCATTGATAAATAAAAGATTCTTGCATGCAGGATTTGATAAATCACGCAAGAATGCGCCGATAAATGAAAATATCTCCCTTGCAAACATTGGCAAATCATACATGAATGCATTAACAAATGAAAGTATCTTGCATGAAAGCGTTGGTAAATCATGCATGAATGCATGGTGAATCATGCGTGAATGCATTGATAAATGAAATTATCTTGCATGAAAGCATTGATAGATCATGCATGAATGCATTGATAGATGAAATTATCTTGCACGACAGCACTGATAGATCGTGCATGAATCCACTGATAAATGAAGGTATCTTACATAATGCATTGATAAATGGAAATTTTTCGTATGGATGCACGGATGGATGGGAGCACCATATTCGTATCTGAATAGAAGTTTCGTGCATTAAAGCATTATTGAATGGAAGTTACGTTGATAAATGTATTTATCGATGTCAGCATCTTGCTTAGCGCACTGACAAATAAAACAGAATTCTTTGAAATCGTTACTAAACGAGAATGTCGTGCTTAAAAGCAGTGACGAATGGAAGTATCTTGCATCAATGCACTAATTGATCACCGTGCATGAAATAACTGTTGAATGGCAACAGCTTGCATGAATACTTGGCGAAATGGAAGTATTTTGAATGAATGTATTGGCAAACTGGATAGATCTTGCATGAATATACTGATAAATTGGATTATTTTACGAGGATGCATTTGTGGTCGAAAATATCTTGCATGGCTGCACTGGCAGATAGAGTAGTGTCTTGCATAGATTCGTTGGTAAATTTTAGGAATCTTGCATTTGTGAATTGAGGCATCTTTGCGTAAATGGACTGATAACTGAAGGGGTGATTACACTGATACAAATCTACGTTTTGCAAAAGGGTCGATATTGTCATGGTGGAAGTGCATTGATTTTTGCATATTGCACAATTGAATGAGGTGTCTTGCATATATGCACTAATAAATGAAAGCGTGAATCCATTAATACAAATCTCCACTTTGCATAAGTTTTATGATAAAATGCACTGATGGGATTCTAGAATATTAATTTAATGATCATACGACATCAATGTGATAACACGAAAGACCCAGAGAAATAATGCATGAATCTTGTGCGGTGATGCTTTCCAGCAAGGTGCATTTGTATAGTACGCGAAAGCATAATTTGAAGTCTCGTTCATTAGCTTCAAAGTTAGTGGAAAGCCGTTTTGTATGAATCTGTTAATGTATAGACGCTCCAAGGCAGGGTTGCCTGGTCTTCTAATTTATTCAGAGCCAATGAGTGTTCAGATCCTGGTAGCGTGCATGATTATCGTTGTGACACAGTTATGGGTCATTTATGTGTGTAGTGATAGTATGAATGTAGGTCGTTGAATTCACAGTGACTTGTGCAAGAGTGCAATTCTGCACCGATACACTATTAACATGCAATAATGGATTTCAACATTGACTTTTCGTTAAAACATTTGGGGTAAAGTTTCATTGACAACTGTGTCTGGCAGAACTATGATAGCTAAGTGTATGCTCTCATATAGTAAATTATTATTATTATTATTATTATTATTATTATTATTATTATTATTATTATTATTATTATTATTATTATTATTATTAATTTTTTGTCTCACAGTCCTCCAGTTGGACTGGGTGGTATTTATTGTGTGTTATTATTATTATTATTATTATTATTATTATTATTATTCAGTAGGTAGACCTATTCACACGAAACAACCCCACAGAGGACATTATCTTGAAATTCAAGCTTCCAAACAATATGGTGTTCATTAGGAAGAAGTAAGAGAAAGTAAAGTGAAATACAGAAAGAAGAGATTCCACTTACTGAAAATTAAAAAAAAATAATAATAAACGGATAAAGATGTATGGGTTCATCAGTATCATTCCTTTAATGTAATGATTCTGTGAGAAATTCTGGCGGAGCCCAACCATGAAGAATATTCACCAAAATTGTGAAATTTCTTACCTTTTGTCTTAATTTGGGTACCAGTAGAGTTGAAAGGCCTTGGCTTACTTGGACAAGAACGGTGAGAAGGGAGGCTG
>NC_061097.1:51156610-51164110 GCF_015104395.2 Macrobrachium nipponense | reverse complement strand
ACATCTTCTGAGGGATACGTCTTTCAAAAGTATCCCTCAGGAGAGGTGGAACATTCATCTTGCCTATGTGAACTCTCTCGAGAGACTGAGAGTTTCCAGCCCTGTGGTTGGCTTATCAACAGCCAATCAGGAGCGTCGTAAGGGACTGGCCTAGACATCAGATGCACGGTTGATGTGAATCTACTATAGTACCTCGGAGTAGGTGGACGCGTTAATAACAACCCAAAGTATCACCCCCGTCTTTTATTGAAGAAATTTTCTAAATAATCTTATTTCCTTTGAGGATGCCTGAGGTTGGAAAATTTCTTTTGCGTAGAACCAGCACATATTCTGGTTGAGCAATTTCATATTTATGGCTAATCCGAGTCAGATAGTGCATCGAAATGCACCCACCAAATTTCTTGCAATTTTTTTAATATCATTTGGGATGATCTTTATAAACCAGGGGTTCTCAAACTTTTTAACTCCTCGACCCCCTTACGAAATTTCACATTTTTAATCGACCCCCTAGACTAGGATTTAATATTTCAAAAAAATAAAAAATAATCAGAATCAATTAGAGTAGTATTAGTCTAGTGATTGGCATTCAGTAAGAAAATATGTTTGGAACTCTAGATGTACGAGTATGTGTAACTTAATTCTCCGACACGTTAGTTATTCATCGACCCCCTTTTGCCCCCCCCCCCCTGACTGTTCATAGACCCCTTGGATGATCCTATTGACCCCTGGGGGTCGATATCGACCACTTTGAGAACCCATGGTATAAACTATGATACCACAAGTAAGCGGAACTTACGTCTGAACAGTTTTCGGACATCTGTGATTGGTGGGGGCGGGGGGGGGGGGGGGCGCTGGGTGTATAGGGGTAGAGTTGGGCTAGACGGTCTTACAGTGCCTGCCACCGCCTGAAAGGACCAGGAAGTCTTTGTTTTTTTTTATTGTAATTGTCATTAATTGATGGACGCAGTAGTGTTTTCTATTCCTGATTAGAATCTTAAGTGTTACCAGGACGACGTATAGAAGGCCAGTACATGTTTCTTTATTAGTTATTACTTTATTCTTCTCCTGGTGATTTTATCGTGCTGTCCCTAGTTTGCTTAGGGAATCTCTCTAGTTTTAGTTGATCTTTTTGGGTCCTAGCTAAGAGAGAGAGAGAGAGGGAGAGAGAGAGAGAGAGAGAGATAGAGAGAGAGAGATAGAGATAGAGAGAGAGATCGAACTTGATTCTTTGATTACTCTGTCTAAATTTATATCATCGATACAGTAGGGCTTCGAACAGGGGATCCTTACCATATCTGGTTGATACTGTTGGTACAATAGTTTTCATAATATTTCTCTCTACTCTCTCTCTCTCTCTCTCTCTCTCTCTCTCTCTCTTCTCTCTCTCTCTCTCTCAAACACAGATTTCACTTTTTAACGGAGGGGAAAATGGTAATATATATATATATATATATATATATATATATATATATATATATATATATATATATATATGTATATATATATATTATGAGAGAGAGAGAGAGAGAGAGAGAGAGAGAGAGAGCCACGAAGGAAAAGTAAAGTGAAACGGTGGACTTTGTCTTTATTTATACAGGAAGTCTATAAAGTCCCAGTACCATTGCAAGTATTTATTGATCAGAATGGTGCTGGACATTATGGACACCCTGTATAATATTCACCACGTTCCACATATTCGTGATGAAGTTATATATATATATATATATATATATATATATATATATATATATTTATATATATATACTATATATGATATATATATAATATATATATATATATATATATATATATATATATATATATATATATAAGCCGCTGGGGCGACGAATCGTCCAGTCATTTAGTGCCGCGTCATTAAAGACGAAAAAACTGGAAAAATGACGCAATAGATACTACGTAATCCTGGAATGATTTGAACTCCTAATCACTCATAGGTTAAAGGTATCGGCGTCATATCCTGCAATCGTTCACCGCTAATTGGTTTTTGAGCTTTTCTTGAATGAGATGAAGCTCGCTTTCATTTGGCGACGTTTGGAAAAAAAACAATGACCGGTAAATATGGCACCCAATACCTGGAATCAGTCGAAGTAATTGCTACTATTGTAGGCTGATGGCGTTGGAATCATATCATATAATCGTATATGATATCATGTATAACACCCCGTATCATATATCATATATATGATATATATCATTTATTGTTTATCATGCATCATATATCATGTAAATAAATATTTTGTATCGTACCATAATATTCCGCTTCATATAAAACACACACACACACACACACACACACACACACACACACACACACACACACACACACACATATATATATATATAGTATATATTTATATATATATATATATATATAATATTCATCTATCTTAGTGAAGTATGTATCTATCTGAGTGATGTATTTATTCTACGTTAGTGAAGTATTCATCTATCTTAGTGATGTATTCATCTATATCTTAGTGAAGTATTCATCTATTTTAAACGTCTGGCAATGTCAGCTGGGTATTCAAAAGGATTTATTGAGGTTAATAGGGCATCACAACTGAGTAGTTTGTATAGTTCCCATCATGCAATAGGTCAACTATTTTTATGCAAAATGATGGTCAAAAACATTCAGGTCCATCCCACCCGAATACCAAAAAAAAAAAAAAAAAAAAACAAAAAAAAAAAAAAAAAAGTCTGAAGATGTTTCTGAAAAATGCTTATGTATCATTGAATTGTTATTGAATTTAAGATACACTGCACAGACAGAAATCGTTCTTTCGTATTGACGATATTTTTGACTGGTCATTTTAGTTTGAAGATCATTTATTGCAATTTTTTTTTTTTTTTTTATTTTGCATTTTTCCAGGCTACTTTTAAGCCCATAAAGACACTGTCTACTTTATTCTTTTCGCGGCACACTGTCAGCAATGTCAAAAGGCCTTAAACCGTGGCTACCGAGAGAGAGAAGGCCGGCATCGATCGCTTCTTGGTAAGCCATTTTTTTTTTTTAAAGACCACCTCAGTATATAATAATAATAATAATAATAATAATAATAATAATAATAATTCGTACGGGTTTCATACCCACAGACTGTCTGTCTGTCGTTCGTACGTGTTTAATAAAAAAAAACGGTACTAATATTTACTCCGAAATGAGGAGATTTTTATTTATTTTATTTTATTTTTTTATTATCGATAAGATCTCATATTTAGGTGACGCAGGCATTTTAAAAGCTATAGGCCTTTTACCCATAATTATTACTGTCTGTATGGTTATGGTTCCCCATTTACCTAAGCTAACCTTGAGATTTTAAGAATTAATGAGTTTTTTAACCCATTATCATAATGGTACGCATGACTCCCTATTTTTTACCTACATTTTCAAATAAAAATAAAACCTTTTACCCATAGTTGTTATCATCCACATATCTCCCTGTTTACTTAAGCAAACTAGGTAATTTCAAATCGATAAGTCTGTTACCCATCGATAAGTCTGTTACCTAAGATAACCTGGTACTTTCACATTGATAAGACCTTTACCCATAATCATCATCATGCATATGGCTCCCTGTTTACCAAAGGTAAACTTGGTATTTTCATATTGATAAGCCTTTTCGGTAAATAGGGAGCCGTATGCATGATAATGATTATGGGTGAAAGGCTTATCACTGTGAAAATGTCAAGTTTACCGTAGGTAAATAGGGAGTCCTTTGGATGATAACCATGGGTAAAACACTTACCAATTTTTAAATCTCAAGGTTGAATAGGGGGCAAACGGACGGTAATAACTATGGGTAGAAGGATTTGTTATTCTGACATAAACAACTTTTAGTGATGTCAGTGTTTAGTATATTGATATGAAGATATGCTTCAGTTGTATTATATTTCAATATGGATTGAAAATGATGTCGTATCATTATGGCACATTATTATACTCTGACGAATATATTTATATTATTGGCTATGTAATATCATTATTGCACATTTTTATATACTCCCTGATGAATTTTTTTTCCTTTTATCTTTTCAGGTCACGTGTGGAAGCAAAATGAGAACAAGACGCTCCTTTGCACATGTGTAGTTCTAACCTTTTAATTACTTTAAAAAACGTAAGTTCTGGGAGTATACAAAAATAATCAATTGTAACAATTCCTTGAGGTTATACACAAACGGTTTAGTTACAGAGAGTTGCACATTTACAGTTGAATTTATTTTTGGAGGTTTCCTGATCAGATCCCAGTTCAGTTTGTTGCATTTGATTTTTTATTTATTTATTTATTTATTCATTTTATGTACAGATAAATGTAAGGTTTTACTTGTATACAGGAAATTGGCCTCAACCCTCCGCGGATTGATTTTGCGCTAATTCGTCTGAAGGAAACTTGAAGGGGGAAAAAAGTCTTAAGAAATATCCTTCTATGATAAAGAAAAAAATCCACAATTATGTATATAAGCCAAATTTTTTTTTTTTCAAAATAGTGTTGCTTATACACAAAATTGTGGATTTTTACTTAGTATAGCTGTTTATGGTATAGTGATGTACTATAGATACTCGTGGAGATATATATATATATATATATATATATATATATAGGATATATATATATATATATATATATATATATATATATATATATATATAATTTCCACAATGAAAGTGTGGAATTTGGCAGGAGCTACGATATTGTATTTTCTCGGGAGCTACCCAATACTACAGGGAACGTAAGGCTGTGGAAAACTTTTTATTTGTTTTTATTTTATTATTTACTTTTCCATGATGTACTTGTTTGTCTATTGCTTAGAGTGAGATATGTTTCAAGGTTTTTTTGTGTTTTAACCTCGGCAATATTTTCTAGTCGTCGTCGGTAGCCGTGGTAGCTCGACGCCAGATAATTCTTGATCAATCAGCCCGTCTAGTTGTAGATGGGTCTCGATCTATGATGAAAATGATATCCGAGTGGATTTTTCTTGTTTGTCCGCCTTAGTGCGGAGGCGGGGGGAGGGGGGGGCCGGGGTAGGTGGTATACTTCATTTTTAACCCGTCTGGTGTATATAAGTGGTCTCACATTCTGTATTTATAACCAGTTTCCAGATATTCTTTTTGCGCAGGTAAAGTATAATCTGTAAGGTAACTGTGTATTGTGACGTGTGTGTGTGTGTGTGTGTGTGTGTGTGTTCCGTCTTTTAAATAAGATGAATAAAACTTATCCATTTTCCCTGTAATTGAGCTCTTTTTCAGTTTAATCACTGCCGTTTCCCCTTCATGCCTCAATACTTGCTTTTTTTACGTGACTTCTGTATAGCTTGGCTAGGCTCTTGATTTAGTTCATGGAAACTGTTAAATTCGTCTAAGAAAAGGGTGTATGTGAAGAGTCTCTCTCTCTCTCTCTCTCTCTCTCTCTCTCTCTCTCTCTCTCTCTCTCTCTCTACATAAGATCGAGTGAGACTCGCATAAAGTTGTAACCTGATTTACTAAATCCTATTGGTTCTTCTGGATTATTCCCATATCCTATCTGATTATTATCACTACCTTATTATTCCCGAAATTAAGTACACTTTCTTTTCAGCTTTATATTATTAATGATTTCCTTGACCCTGATCTTTATGGGGAGATTCGCCCCCCGTTTCCTCTTGCCTTCATTTCCCCCTTTCTCCTCTTCTCTCATTTCTCCCTTTCCCATCTCATTTTCCGCCGTCTCCTCTCATTTCCCACTTTTTCCTCTCGTTTCCTCCTTTCTCTTCTCATTTTCTCCCTTCTCTCATTTCCTCCTTTCTCTTCTCATTTCTCCTACCATGTCCCCCTTTTACCTCTCATTTCCGCATTCCCTTCTCTCATTTCCCACTTTCTCTCGTTTCGCCCTTTCTCCTCTCATTTCCCACTTTCTCTCGTTTCGCCCTTTCTCCTCTCATTTCCCACTTTCTCCTCTCATTTCTACCTTTCTCCTTTCATTTCCCTTTTCTCCACTCATTTCCTCCCTTCTCTCATTTCCCACTTTCTCCTCTCATTTCTTCCTATTCTCCTCTCTTTTTCCCCTTTCTCCTCTCATTTCCCCTTTTCTCCTCTCATTTCCCCTTTCTCCTCATTTTCCATTTTCTCATTTTCTCCTCTCATTTCCCTTTTCTCCTCTCATTTCCCCGTTCTCATTTTCCATTTTCTCTCATTTTCTCCTCTCATTTCCTCTTATCTCATCTCATTTCTCTCTTTCTCCTCTCATTTCCCCTTTGCTACTCACATTTTCCTCTTTCTCTTATTTCCCCTTTTCTCCTTTCATTTTTCTTTTTCTTTCACTTCACTTTTCTATTATTTCCCCTTTCTCTTTTCATTTCCCCTTTCTCTCATTTCCCAGTTTCTCATCTCATTTCCCCTTTCTCTTATTCCCCCCTTCTCCTTTCATTCCCCCCTTCCTCCTCTCATTTCCCCCCTTCTCCTTTCATTCCCCCCTTCCTCCTCTCATTTCCCCCCTTTCTCTCATTTCCCAATTTCTCATCTCATTTTCCCTGTCTCTTATTCTCCCTTCCTTCATTTCCCCCCTTTCTCTTCTCATTTCCCCATTTTTCTTCTCCTTCCACGCTTTTTCTTCTCATTTCCCCCTTTCTCCTCTCATTTCCCCTTTCTCTCATTTTCCTTTTTTCTCATTTCCCCCTTCATCCTCTGATTTCCTTGTTTGCCTTGTCATTTCTTCTTTCTCCTCTCTCTTCTGATTCCCTAGTCATTATTTGAATGTGGTCAATATTTTATTTTTATTTGAATAAGATGATATTCATCTGAAAGCTGATCCTTGTCGATATTATTATTATTGTTATTATTATTCTTATTATTATTATTATTATTATTATTATTATTATTATTTTTTTATTATTATTTTTGTTGTTGTTGTTGTTGTTGTTGTTTAGTAAATGAAACATATTCATCTGGAAGTAAGAAAAAGTAGAGGGAAATACAGAAAGAAGAGATGCCACCTATCAAAAAAAAAAGAAAAGAAAATTAATGAATAAATAAAGGGTTGACTTTTTCTGTCATTCCTTTTTAAATTTTTTCAATCAATTATTCATTTTTGTATTAATTCACTAAATCCACCTTCTTTTTTCAGTACCGGTTCTAGTTTGACTTCATTTCACCTTTGTTCATTATTTGGTCATCTCCTTTGTTCATTATGTAATCATCCCTCCTCTTTGTTCATTATTTGGTCATCTCCTTTGTTCATTATTTAATCATCCCCTTTTTTTGTTTCATTATTTTGGTCCCATCCCTTCCTTTTGGTTTTCCATTTTGGTGGGGTAATCCCAATCCCCCATTTGGTTCCCATTTATTTTTGGGGTTTTCCATCCTTTTCCCTTTTTTGTTTTTTCATTAGTGTTAAAAGCAATCCCCCCCTTTTTGTTTTTTTCAATTATTTTTTTGGCTCCCCAATCTCCCGTTTGTCCCCCCCATTTTATTTTTTTTTGGTTCATCCCTTGTGTTTTTTCATTATTTGG
>NC_061097.1:51141610-51151610 GCF_015104395.2 Macrobrachium nipponense | reverse complement strand
GTTAATTCATGACTCCGTGTGGAAATCTTATGAAATGAACGTGACATTGTGTTTTATTACTGGTTTATATATATATATATATATATATATATATATATATATATATATATATATATATATATAATATATATAATATATATATACACCCATACATACATATATGTGTATATATACACATATTTCTTTAGTTTTTATGTTCTGTGTAACTTTTTTTAATCGGTAGATCCATATGCTTTGTTTATTTATTTATATATATATATTTTTTTAAATATTTAGATTCCTTAATTGTAGGTTTTTCGTTTGATATTCGATATGTAGATGCAATTTTTTTGGCTTTTGGCTTTAGCTCGACCGCCTGTAGATGTACTAGCTTCTGGTTTCTACTGGATTTTAATATCTAGATGTAATTTCAAGTTTGTTTTGATGTAGTGTTGCTGTCATTTCTTGTGGTATCTTTATTAGGTATCTTTATTAATCTTTCAAAGTCATAATTTTTGTTTGTCTCTGATGTTTTTCTTTTATATCTCAGTTTTTTTTTTTTTGATGTCTTGAAAATTTTGATGATTTTGTCCAAAAAAAAAAAAAAAAGATAAAAAAGTTAAATAAATAGATGGTGAAAATCCATTCATCGTATTGACTGCATGTTTGTAGGGTCAACAGTGCAGACGAGTTAGAACACAGTTCTGCGTGGTGTTGCTTGACGTGATATGTATGTTGCAATGCTCTCTCTCTCTCTCTCTCTCTCTCTCTCTCTCTCTCTCTCTCTCTCTCTCTCTGAACATGGTCGTTTGACTCTGTATTAACCTGAAAAGAGATTTATTGATTTATTCTTTCAGTAGTAGTATTTTTTTTATATTAAAATCAATATATATAATATCTTTTTTTTTTATTCAAGTTGATCTTCGAAGATAAGGAACTTTGAAGTTTGTATATTAGATGTAAAATCGATTTTGGCACCTAGATGCACATATTTTGCACATTTTTTGTGTGTAATGTCGATGTTGGGGCCATATTGTACATTTTTTTTCACATTTTATGTGTCCACTGCTTCTTCCTATTACCAGAGATCAGTGAATTTCCCAGAACTCCCATTATTCTCAGTACTTCGTTGTCACATCTATCGTAGATTTTTGTTTTATAAAAGCGATACCCGAAGTATTTTTTTTTTTATCACAGATAATATTAAGTGACATTTATCCTAATTAATATGACCACCATCAACAAATTCGTTCGTAAGATTTAGGCCTTTAAGTCGTGTAATAGCTTTTTTTTATGTAATTGTAGTCTTAAAATCCTAGTTAATGTTCGAAGAAGAATGAAAGTTTACGCCTGAATGTAAGACTTTTAGCCTTTCACTTGTTTATGGTAATATATTAAGTCTTTTCGACTAGACATAATGTTGGTTCATATATTCTTATATTTACTCATATTTGAAGCATGGAATGTCAATACCAGTATGATACGGTGTTTAATTTGAATTGAATATAGAATTTCGGCCAAAGGCCAAGCGGTGGGATCTATAAAGGAAATTGACAGTCGAAAGCTTACAAAGGTGTAACGAAGAAAACCTCCAATCAGTTCCAGTATGAGTCAATTGTTAGGAGAGGGTGGAAAGTATAAGATGGAAGAAAGAAAATACGAACAGAGGTACCGTCAGTGTCATCTTTTCGAACGAAATTTGAACAGTCAGTTCACGGAGGTGAAATGTGACTTCTAATATACCAATTCAGTCTTGTTGCGGACAATTTTGAACGAATTTTTTTTTTTTTTCGAAGTATGAAATCTGAGCAAAATTAGTTCACCTTCACGGTATGTTACGTTTGTTACACTAATTCCATGTTTATCGTGTAAAATCTGAACTAAGCCTACGTACCTTGATGTAACGTGACTGTTATATAACAACAATTCAATCCTTTCCGATGTATAACGTCTGAACAAAGCCAGTTCGCCTTGACGCGTTGTTTCTCTTGTCATATGAATTCAGTCCTTTCCTAAGTATTAAGTCTGAACAAAGTCAGTTCGCTTTGATGTAATGTTTCTCTCGCTGTAACAATTCGGTACTTTTTGAGGTCTGCAATGTGAACAAAAGCAGTTCGGCTTGGAATATTGTTTCTCAAATGATACCAGTGTAGTCCTTTTCGAAGTGTGAAAACTGAACAAAGCCAGTTCGCCTCGACGTAAGGTTTAACGAAATTTGAACAAAGCCAGTCCGCCTCGACATAATGTTTCTTATACCAATTTCATTCCTTGTCGAAGCATGAAATCTGAACAAAGCCAGTTCGTTGCTTCTCACATTATACCAAATTCCATCCCTTATCGAAGCATGAAATCTGAACAAAGCCAGTTAGCTGTTTCCCATATTATACCAATTCCATCCCTTATCGAGGCATGAAATCTGAACAAAGCCAGTTCGTTGCTTCTCACATTATACCAATTCCATCCCTTATCGAAGCATGAAATCTGAACAAAGCCAGTTCGTTGTTTACCATACTATACCAATTTCAATCGTGTTCAGAGTATGAAATCTGAACAATACAAATTCGGCTTGACGTACTGTAAACCTGGTATACCAACGAGTCCTTGAAGTGACGTTATTCCTTAATATGACCAGATAGTCTGCAATGGCGACACATTTCATCGAGTTCTGTCCAAGCTGGACAACACTTGATGAATTGGGTATCCGTCGTCCGTGCCCAGATGAATTGTCTAAGCCATCATGGCGCAAATCCCGAGGTGTCGCCTTGCCAAGCTGATGGTTTGGGATGGTCCCATACGATATTAATAATAATAATAATAATAATAATAATAATAATAATAATAATAATAATAATAATAATAATAATATTTAATAATAATATCAACACCGACGACGACCCCTGCTTGACCTGGACCAGAGGAACGCCTTTCCATACACCAGTATTCTGATAATACCAGTTTTTGATTAATAAATCCTGTTCTAAATAACATATCACTTTCAGCATTATTCCTAATATGAATATTGGCCAATTATTGCGAAGTATCGCTGAGCCAGAAAAGCGAGTAATAAGAAAAATAGAAAAGATAATATATAAGATTAATTCGCTGAATTTTGCCATCTTATTCAACAGTATTATTATTATTATTATTATTATTATTATTATTATTATTATTATTATTATCATCAGTAGATGAAACCTGTTCATATGGAACACGCCCACAGGGCGACTGGCTTGAAATTCAAGCTTCCAAAGAAACTACGGGCTGCTCTATGGGCAAGAGCCCGTGCTGGCATAAGGCCAGCTCAATGGAAAACACTAAAACAACATTCCAAAGAAATATGTGTTCATTAGAAAGAAGTAAGAGGAAGTAAAGTGGGTTACACAAAGAAGAGATCCCACCTGTCAAAAAGAGAGAGAGAGAGAGAGAGAGAGAGAGAGAGAGAGATGATTAATTAATAGATAGAATGATAAAAATATTAAAATGCAAGAAGAATAGTATGAAGGTAGTAATGCATTGCATTTGAGGCCTGTACCGAGGGGTGGTGGGTTGAGGGGGGGGGTTGTGGGTGTCGAACGCCCACCCCTCCAAAAAATTTCTGGAAGTCCATATTTTCAAGTATTTCATCTTGTATATCCTATAAATTCAATGACATTTATAGAAGAAAAGGTTCAGTTTTGGGACACCCCCCCCCCCCCTTTAAAAACTCTTGGTACGGGCAACTGCGCGTCATCCAACGGTGTGAGGAATAACGAACCTCTGGAATTGAGCAGTTCGACAGAGAGGCATATTCACTGCATATTGGCGCTGCTGTTTAACAAATTTAAGGAACCCTTCATTTTATTACAGTGATGCAAACTCTTTGAGGTTGTCATTGTGATTCATCGTTTATTCGCCGTGTAATAATGAACACTGGATTCGTGATTTTATCTAGTTACCGGCAAATGATGTTAACTTTTTTTTATATATATAGCACTCTCCTTTTTGTTAGTAGGGTGCTAAATTATCACGACTAGATGATGATTCACGTACTCCTCGTGGTTTCTGGTGAATTTAAAGATATATCGATGTTTGTTACTGGTTCTTTTCGACAGTTGATATTGTAATTTTCTTTTTATTAATGTCGTTTTTTTATTTTATTTTTTTTTTCGTCCTAACCGGATCTATTCCTTCTTAGGAGAAAATTTCAGTATTTTATCTTCGTCTTCATACCAGACAGGATGATTCAGATGGCCATGTTTTGATGGTCACTCCAGGAAGTTTGTTCCAGGTGACGCCTTCATGGAATCCTTTAAAAGAAGTTTCTTCCAAGAGACCTCTATGCGAACACCTGTTTCAATAAAAAGTTTATTCCAGAAGACCTTGTCATAAAAATCATTCCAGGAGGTTTTTCCAGAAGAGCTCATCACGGAAATCCTTCCAAAAAGGTGACCTCGTTATGAATTTTATTTCCAGACTATATTGCTCCAGATCACCTCTGCATGAAAAAATTCAGAAAAAATCGTAATCCCTATGACCTCCAGGTGATCTCGTCATTTATGTCATTTCCAGAAAATTGTTCCAGATGACCTGTGCTTGGAAGAAATTAAGAAAAAACTTTCCCGATAACCTAGTGTGGAAAACCATTCAGGGAGGGGAGGTTCTAGAAGGCCTGTACTTGAAGGCATTAAAATATTCAGGGCAAATAAGGAAAGCAGGTTCCAGTTTACATCTGCTTTGAAAGACCTACTGTGAAAACTGGTTCCAGATGACCCCGACTTGAAGGATAGCATTTATTTGATATACATTTTGGAAGAAGAGATTCCACCTAACCTCGTCTGTAAAGCTACTTCAATAGGCTTATTTTATTGGATCTCATTTTGAAAGTCATTAAAGGGAAACAGGTTCCAGATGAAAGCAGGTTCCAAGTGACCTTATCTGGAAAGCCATTCAAGGAAAGCAGGTTCCAGGTGATCTTATCCGGAAAGATATTCAGAGGAAGCAGGTTCCAAGTGATCTTATCTGGAAAGCAGGTTTCAGATGGCATCTGCTTGAAAGACATTCAAGGAGAAAAAGTTCTGTAGGTGACTTTTGGGAAAACAGGTTCAAGCATACATCATCAGGAAAACCATTCCAGGAAGCTTTTTCGTATTGCTGGACCTCATTTTGAAATTATTGTCGGGAAACAGGTTTCAGATGAACTGGGCTGGAAAGCCATTCCGAGAAGTTTCTTCCAGATGACCTCCTTTGCAACCCATTTAATAAGAAAGAAATGCTTCCAGACCAAGTACTGAAAGCTATTCCAGGGAAAAAATTGGTCGCGGATGACTATTTGAAAGTCATTACAAGAAAAACCGTTTCAGATAATCTCGCCATGAAAATCATTTTGTGGAAAAATTGTAAAAAATTGTATGACTGCACAGAGTTAGTTCAGTAACAGAGAAGCGTTTTGCATCGAGTCAGCCACTGGATAGTTCTTACAACATTAATTACATTTGCTAACCCCCTATTCAGGGGAAGAGGTCAGGCTGGGGGATTCGTGGATGATGATGATGATGATTATGAGGGAGGGGTTAGCATATATAAACGGGAGAGGGGAGGAGGAGGAGGGTTTTAGAGGGGAGCGAAAGGGGGTGGGGTGGTTAAGTTGGAAAAGAGAGTTGGGGGTGGGGGGGGGGGGGACGGGGGAGGAGTAAAAAGAGAGACTGGAGAGTTGTGTGTATAATGTGGGGTGGGATCTCTCGGCGCGCTGTCCCAAATGTTCTGACATCGATTCATGATATTTTGAAAAATGAAAGAAAAAGAAGGAAAAAAAGAGTTGCCTGTGCTTTTCGCTGCGGAGTTGACGGTTAGCGCCTTTCGTTAATTCAGGAGGAATGTCGAAGTGATTTCTCTCTCTGTCTCTGTCTCTGTCTCCCTCGCTTCGTTCGAGGCTGCGTGCGTGACATGGCATCTTGCAAGCAAGCGGTTGAGCCCTGACCATCTTGGGCGCCTGCAAAAGCAAAATCATTTGACTCTTCGGAAAAGTGGGAGGCTCATTATCGTGGATCAGGCAGCGCTCTGTTGCATTGCATCGGCGAGGAGTGCATTTGCCCACGTCTCGATAATTACACATAATTTCGACATCATTAACTCCAAGGAAAGTTTCTGGAACGACTTTCCTCGCTGCCCAGGGGCGTCGGAATGCCAGGAGCCGACCGAGGACCTCCAAGACGACCTCATTAGCGATTGTCATGTCCTGGAAAAAAAAAAAAAATCCTTTGACAGGAATCGACGTCCACGTGTTGTGTGCCTCGGAGCAGCGTGGCGACTGGTGGGGTGGGTGGCTCCTCTCGCCCCCCCCACCCCCTTTCCAGTCCCTTTCTGCCTCCCTCCCTGCTACCCCCTTCCCCCTCATTTCCCCTCGCCCCTTTCCCCTCGGGTAGGCGCGTAAAAAGTTGCAAGTAGTGCCTGTCGCCGTAGCGGGCTGCCTGCCTGGCCGTATGCCGCCAGTACTTGCAAGCGGTTGCTTTGGCCTGTGATAATATTATAGCTCTCTCGCGTCGCCAGCACCAGCAAGCAGCCTGCTGCCTGCCTTCCTGCCTGCCTGCCCGCCCTTCCTGCCTGCCTGCCCCCTCCCCTCCTTCCCCCACCACCACTGCTGGCGATCCCGTTCGCGCTGCCGCGGCTGCTGCTGCTACTGATGGTGGTGGTGCGGATCTGACTCCCGCCGGAGTAGTGAGAGTAGGTCGGAGCACCGTCACCCACCGTGTCCCTGGTGCATCTGAGAGTCGGGTGGTTTGGTCAGGGCCTCTCTCTCTCTCTCTCTTTCTCTCTCCCCTCGTCGTCGTCGTCGTAGGCAGCGGCATTGGTGGTGGTGGTGGTGGTGTGTGTGTGAGTGAGTGAGTGTGTATGTGTGTATGTGTGTCGGCCCGTCGTCGGAGGGGGTCTCCCCCCCTCCCCCCACAACCACCCGTGGCCCGGCCCGCTGCTGTCATGCGCTGGCTGATGTAAAACTGTGTGTTCCGTGGACTCTCACTTTCTACCGCAGTTGGAATGTTTGTGTGAGTCGTCCAACCACACTGCCCTACTGGTGGAAAATATCTCTCAGGACGGATATTGCCTCATCCCCGCGGCCGAGGGAAGGCTGAAAAAAATAATAATAAAAAATATTAAGACGGCGGACAGGAGTCGAAAGCCCTACTACTACTACTACTACTACTCCTCCTCTTCTTCTTCCTCCTCCTCCTCCTATACCTCCTACTACTACTACACCACCTCCTCCTCCTGCTGCTGCTCCACCTCCTCAGGGAAGGCTGCCCAAGTAAGTGGCGTGCGGCTCCGTCCGTCCTTTCCCCTCAAGTCGACTTGCCCGCGCGACAAGCACGTGTAGATGCAGCCCAAGTTTCTCGCCAGATATCTCGGCTCGTGATTGGCATTTCTCGGGTGACGTCACACTTCTTCGCTGCTGCTCAGCCAATCAGGGGCCGAGAGGGTCCGCCCGAAAGTCGTCGGTCCGTCCGGCACCCTCCTCAGCAGCAGCAGCAGCAGCAGCAGAACAGCAACAACAGCAACAGCAGCTCTGGAGGAGACGAAGATGAATAGAGTGTGTGTGTGCGTGTTTATTATTATATATATATGTATATATATGTCTTTATGGGGGTTTGATGGTCATAACATTAATCCCCCAGTTATGAGTCATTATTCAATGTCTATAATGAGGTGAAGGCATTATGATGATCACGATGATGATGATGATGATGATGATGACGACGACGATGATCACATTATCTGCCTTAGAGTCTTGTCTTGCTGCTGCCTAGGAAGCATTACATTATAGACGGCAGCCCGGTGAGGATTACACCTGTTTTAATTGCTTTCGGGAAACTTAACCATCAATTTTGGAGTCTCTCACTCGCCCGCGTCCGGGATTTTATTTACGGCTCCGATTCGGGGAAGAGAGAGAGAGAGAGACACACATACAGAGAGAGAGAGAGAGAGAGACAGAAAGAGAGGGATAGAGATAGAGAGAAAGACACAGCGCCTCTGCTGGTGGTGGTATACTAGAGTCCTCCGGTAGTCCTATAGAGACTCTAGGCTCTATTATAGGCTCTATGTAGTCCCTGTGTGCGCATTGGTGCTTCAACACGGAGCTCTGGTTACCACGTTATTATGTACTGTATTGATGATTAAAGTTTAACGTCAGCGGAACAACAGCAGAAGCAGCATCACAGCAGATGCAGCATCGGAGCAGCTGCACAACACAGCCAGAAGCAAAGCAGAGCGCAGCATATTTATTATATAATATGATATCTTTGCCAACACATACGTAAATGCATGATTAAATTCGACAACGACCAACGATCCCACAATAAGACGATACGCTATCATTATCCTCTGGTAGATCACGTCGCTGTCATTTCCTGGGATCATTTTGCACTTAGGATATATTTATAGCTTTCCCCATTATTATTATTATATTATTATTATTATTATTATTATTATTATTATTATTATTATTATTATTTTATTTAGCGGTGCTCAGAGGAAGGTGATTGTTATTTTTTCTTCCTTTATTTATTTATTTATTTATTTTTATTTTTCCCATTTTGAAGTGAAATTGTGATTGAGGAAAATGTCTTATTTGGTTTACATGAACCAGAGTGAGTGAGTGAGTGAGTGAGCGTGACTGGGTGAGTGTGGAATTACTTTGATGGATGACATCTAATTGTGAATTTTATGTGTAATGATAGATTTCGGGACTGACTATATACCACCACGGCTACTGGGACTTATAATAATACTACACGATTACTGATACTATCAAGGCATCGCTTTATGGAAACAGAATTTGCGATCAAGATCGAGTTACACCGTTGTATATTTTTTAAAATATATTTCTTCTTTTTTTTTTTAAAGTTCGGAAGATCTGTGAAACCCCGTTTCTGAAAACTGCTTAGCGAGAAAGGGAAAGCAGAAACCGCAGAGGAGAAACCTCCGAAAGAAACCACATTTGAAAACAGAAACCTAATAGATTGATTGCATTCTGAAAGAAAAAAAAAACGGAAATAAATAAACGAATTGTTTGTTATCAGTGTAAACAGTGCGAAGAAGGAGAGTAGACCAAGAGATTGAGATAGAGAAACAAGGTGGAAAGAAAAAAAAAAAAAAAGAGGATAAAAAAGGAGAAGGAATTATAATAAAAATAGCAACACTAATAATAATAATAATAATCTCCTACTACTTCGTCCATTTCACAATGCCAGCCGGTTTCCATGGAAACGCTCCAACGACCAAGAACGATCGTTTTGGGGGCAAAATAGAAGATCGTATGACGTAAGGTATTGTTACAATTTCATGTACACGACTTACTTGCACACATACTATACACTTCCTCTGTTCGATAGATCTACTAGTGCTGTATATACGTAGTGAATTGACAATGGCTTCGTTGTACATTCACGTGCATAAAGTTAAGTGTGTATGTGTATGTATGTATATATAAGTTATATATATATACATACATACATTCACCCGCTTGTATTACATATTTACACTATATAAAATATATGTATATATGTATGTTATATATATAATACATACATACATACATACATACATACATACATACTGTATGTATGAATGTATGCATGTATGTATATACGTACGCACACAGCCACACAGCATTCCATGTATACTGTCCTAAAAGCCGAAACATACCGTCAAATTGCTAGCGCGGAGATATCCGTAGCAGAGTGGATAGCATCAATAACACGGTATATAATTTTTTTGATGTCTGTGAGAAACAATTTAACTCTCTCTCTCTCTCTCTCTCTCTCTCTCTCTCTCTCTCTCTCTCTCTCTTAAGTTTCAAACCTTTCACTTATATTAGACCGTTCGATTATCACGCATCTTTTAGCAATAAATTGTTAAGTTACTCTTCCTTGGGGGGGGGGGGGGGGGGGTTGGCGGTTTGATTAGAGGGTTACATAACAGCAAATTTCTCTGCAAGAGTTTCGGTAATTTTCCCGTAGAGTTCTTATTTATACGTAGTATACTGACCCCT
>NC_061097.1:51111610-51131610 GCF_015104395.2 Macrobrachium nipponense | reverse complement strand
ATTCCTAGATTCTCTTGCTGTGTCTAACACTACTCATGCTCCCTTCATCTTTTATTTGAAAAAAAAATGTCTTGGTCTTTTGTGCACCCAGTTTTCCTGGGAATGTTGCTTGCTGTTCTAGAGCAAAATCCAAACTCTTGTGTCCCAATTTTCCAGCTTTCTCCCCACTGAAGGATATCAAGGAAGTGTTGTTCCTCAGACCTCAGCTCTCTAATCGTAGGCTCTCGTTTATATTCTCTGCTCGGCAAATCAGTAGAGTTGTTTCATCTTTGGTGATTGGCGAAGCTTCTGGCGTGTGGATCACATTCGTGGACGGTTCCGCTAGGAGTTTGCAGGCTAAGTGCTTTCATGTACTCTGTTGGATTTTTAATCCGATTGCCAAAATCATTCTTTTGTCCCCTTCCTTGAAATCATACAGTGGATCAGCCGATCCTAAAGATTAAGAGAACTGTTTAGTGTTTCTGTTCGGCTTATAACTAAACTTTTAATATCGGTAAGTCATTCAAAGCTCTCTCTCTCTCTCTCTCTCTCTCTCTCTCTCTCTCTCTCTCTCTCTCTCTCTACGCTCCCAAGGATATATTTTATTTTTTTATTTTAGCTATATTTTAGGAAATTTACCTGTCTACATACACTTAATATTTAACCATAATAAGCAGTCTTGTACTAGAATTAGTCGAAGTACAAGTACAAAATGAAAAAGTGAAAGTTAAACTGCTTTTTTTTCTGATGAATTTTTGGTTTATGTCCAATTTGTTTCTCCACTCCCTCTAGCACCAGCAAACTCTGCACTTATTTGGTGATGAACGTAATTTTTTTCAATAGCGTTTCTCCACTCCCTCCTGCACCAGCAAACCCTGCACTTATCTGGTGATGAACGTAATTTTTTTTAATAGCGTTTCTCCACTCGCTCTTGCACCAGCAAACTCTGCACTTATCTGGTGATGAACGTAATTTTTTTTAATAGCGTTTCTCCACTCGCTCTTGCACCAGCAAACTCTGCACGTATTTGGTGATGAACGTAATTTTTTTAAATAGCGTTTCTCCACTTCCTCTTGCACCAGCAAACTCTGCACTTATTTGGTGATGAATGTAATTTTTTTTAATAGCGTTTCTCCGCTCGCTCCTGCACCAGCAAACTCTGCACTTATTTGGTGATGAACGTAATTTTTTTTTATAGCGTTTCTCCACTCGCTCTTGCACCAGCAAACTCTGCACTTATTTGGTGATGAACGTAATTTTTTTAATACAGGTTCATGCATATTACTGTTAATCTTTTAATTTAAAAAAAAATAAAGCTATCTATCTGGGTATGTCCGTATTTGTGTGCTACCCAACATAAATTCCAAGGATTGTTGACTATTCCCCTCCAGCTAGTGAATATGAGTGCTCCTCTCACCTTATGACCACCTGGCCAACACATGGAGTTTAACTCATGCATTTGTGCGTTCTGTTATAGCTACTAAATTTATAGATAATAAGAGCCCTCTCCCACCTTTTTCGCTTACTCGGTGAGTAAGTCTACAAACTACTTAGTCATTGTTGTTCTTGACTTTTTTTGCTCTTGTTGGTGGGGTAGGAAAGCCCTATGGAAAAACCTAAAAAGGTCTGAAAAAGGTGTTTCGCATTGAGTAAAACATAAAGGAATTTTAGTAAAGGATATTTATGATTGTTTTATTAGGATGACAATGTAAAAATTAAGTAATGTACATGCTAAATAGTACAGAACCTATTATTTATAATAAAATAATAAAATATAGAGTATTTATTTTAATTTTCGTTGGTGAAACAGCGCGCTATTTGACCATAGATTTTACCATGCACCCTGAGTAAGCTGAAGATCGGTTCATGTTTTTTTGTTTTTGTTTTTGGCTCAATCATTGAAAGTTATTTAATAATGTACTGCTTATGAAGGCTCATAGACAGTGAAGTCATTTTGCTTATCATAAACGTCTTTGATCTTCGTATTATAGTCAGAATTTCGTGTCGTGATCTGTATTTCCAAAGCTTGGTGGCAGTGGGAGGCTTCTTAAAATTTGACTCTTGTGTCTGAGCCCATGGATTCTGGGGCCTTTCCCAAGAAGAAAAGATTTCATGCTGTCAGTGCGTTTATTTTTGTATAGCCTAGGTCATAATGTTATGGAGGCGAGGCAGAATCGTTTGCACTAGAAAGTGTTTCTGTGAATTGGGAGCAGCAAGGAGAAAAAAAATACTTGTTTGTTTCTGTAGGATCTTCCGATTCCTATCTGGGAAGGGAGTGTGAACCTTTTGACGTTTGTTGCACGGAACGAATAAAGGTATTGGTTATTTATTTCTTTATTTATTTTGCTTCTGTTTTTTTTTTTCTCTTTTTATTTGGTCGCTTTCAACTCATGGAACCTCAGCGGTCCCTTTATCTCCTTTCTTCGTTGGAAAACTGGTCATGCTCTCTCTCTCTCTTTTTTTTTTACCCCCCCACCCCCCGCCCTCCCTCCCTCTTTTTCTTGAATCCCAAGACTGATACGGCCGGTGCGCCCAAAAATCTTGTTTATCCTGGATATTTTGGAACTTCAAAATACTCCCGTTCTTCTTTGATGCAGAGGCTGAGAAGAGGGCATCAAAAGACTATATGCCGGGGGTTCGATTGAAAAAAAAAAATGGAGACGTCAGAGGCATAACAGGACTTGGTAGATACAATTCTGGTGTTGAATACTGCGCAGTGCTTTGGAATTGCTTGCAGTCTACTTGTAATCTCACTGTTGGGACACTTGCCTGTTTCTCGTCTTCTGGCAAATTATGGTTTTGAAGGGGTTAAGCTGTTGTACTATTGGTTACTTTCTGTTTATGAAATTCAGATGTCATTTGCTTGCCTGTCTGACAAATCCTAGTAGACTAGACTTTCTTGTCAGTGGCGGCCATCTGAAGTAAATGTATGTCTTTGTTTAACTAAAAGAAAGACATTGTCATTGACATTTCTAAATTACTGTGAAAGAAAGACACTGTCTTTGACATTTCCAGTAAATTACTGTAAAAGAAAGATATTGTCTTTGACATTGCCAGTAAAGTATTGTAAAAGAAAGACATTGTGTTTTGTATTTCCAGTAAATTACTGTAAAAGAAAGACATTGTCTTTGACATTTTCAATAAAATATTGTTAAAGAAAGACATCGTCTTTGACAGTTCCAGTAAATTACTGTAAAAGAAAGACATTGTCTTTGATACTTCAAGTAAATTACTGTAAAAGAAAGAACGATAGTCTTTTACATTTCCCGTAAATTACTGTAAAATAAAGTCATTGTCTTTGCCATTTCCAGTAAATTACTGTAAAACGAAGACATTGTATTTGACATTTCCGGTAAATTACTATAAAAGAAAGACATTGTCTTTGACATTTCCAGTAAACTGCTGTAAAACACATTGTCTTTGATATTTCCAGTAAATTACTGTAAAACAAAGACATTGGCTCAGGTTAACTAGAATATTTCAAGTCAATGGCCCCTTTGGTGGGCTTGTTCCATATGTATAGGTTTCGTCTTCTGAATGATAATATAATATAGCTATAATTTAGCAATACATATAAGTTAACCTCGTTGGTGAGACATCACCGTTATAATGACCTCTGATGTTCAAGTAACTATCATACCTGCATTGCAGATCTGGGCAGTACAGAACTAGAATAGCAAGAGGTCATAAGTGCCCCAATGCTGAGATACTGGATTTCGAAACACGAACATCCAAGGCTCTAGGTATTTCTTAGCGTTACCTAGCAGAATCCGCATCATTAAAATACCAGATTTTATGAGCGGCCTGTGTAAGGGTCAAAAAGCAACTCTTTTCCAGGCTGTATTTGACAGGTGACAGACCTCTTGAAGCTAGACGTCAGAATTCCTTTGTCGAAGGTCATTTAATCTACAAGGGAGCTTGCATGTTTTTACACTTAGCATTACCTAACAGAATCCCCAGTATTATCCTACCAGATTTTATGAGTGGCCTGTATTAGGGCCAAAAAGAAAACTTTTTCCCAGTCTGTCTTTGACAGATGGCAGAGCAAGAGCCCGTGCCAGCATAAGGCTGGCTTAATCTAATCTATCATCAACCTTGAAGCTATCTTCCAGGCGTTAGAATTCCTGTGTCGAAGGTCAGGTAGTCTACAAGGGGGCTTGCATGTCGGTACAGTTTTTAGACTGTCTGGAAGATAATTGCTCTTGGAATTTGGGTTCTAGCAGACATTTTGTTAATTATTTGTTGGGATGACTTCCAGAACTATATATTTCGAATAGTTATTGTGTAAGATTGTAGGTTATTTCCCAGATATTATGTAAGGCAAAACAGCCAACTGCTTAGTAATTGAGACCACGTGAATTATGATATTATAGTCTATTAATTTGTTTGCTTTATTAAACTCTGTCTGAACTCAAAATGCTATACTTGAGATCTGGTTTGATCGCCCATGTTGGTGTTGTATTTGTGAAATCGGTTTTGATACATTGACAAATTAACTCTTGTTATAAAAGAGGTCTCGGTTAATTCCTCTGGTCATTTTCGACAATTTGTGTTATAAAAGTAGCCTCCGTTAATTCAACCGAATTTTGTTGTTAGTTCTTTTTCGGTGGAGTTCCCCTGGAGGTGTAAGGCACTTTCCTTACACTAAACATATTATTATTATTATTATTATTATTATTATTATTATTATTATTATTATTATTATTATTATTATTATTATTCAGTAGAGGAAGCCTATTCATAAGAAACAAGCCCACCAAACGGGACATTGACTTGGAATTCAATCCTCCAAGGAACATGGTGTTCATTAGGAAGAATTAAGAGGAAGTGAAGGGAAACGCAGAAAGAAGAAATTCCACTTATTAAAAAAAAAAAAAAAAAAAAAAAAAAAAAACAAAAAGAGAGAGAGAAGAAAAGAAATCAATAAATAAACAAATAGATAAAGACGTATCAAAATACAAGAAAAATAGCATTAGGGTACTAATGCTTGCATTTTCGCTTGATTTTCTCAACATAAGAGGTTGGGAAAGAGTTTGCAAATAAGGAATTAATAATAAGAATGCTGAATGATCTTGTTTCTTGGGACCTCTCTATTATTGTGGAAATGGTTGGGATACCCAGGGTGGTGGGGGAAGGTCATTAAGACTTCAGATGGTCGCACGTACAACGTGGCGACGTCATGGATTAATATCAGTGATGGAAGGCATGGTGATATTACTGATGATTTGAAAGTTGCATTTGTCTAAATTAAGTCTTCACTATCCCATTTTTTTCTCTGCATGTAACGTAATATGTATATACATATTATATTATATATATATATATATATATATATATATATATTATAATATATATATATATATATATATATATATATATATATATATATATATACTTCTACATGAAAACTTTTAAACCTGGTTAATTAATAGACACTGGAGATAAAATATGATGAGTATCGTCACATTCAATGTAGACGCAATATTTCGTTATTATTATTATTATTTTTTACTTATTATTATTATTATTATTATTATTATTATTATTATTATTAATTATTACTACTATTATTATAATAAATAAATAATTGTCGCATGTTCCCGATTCGTCTATTGTGCATTACCGACGATGTATCGCTGGCACGCGTTGGCATTTGATTGTCAGCAGATAAACGCTCGGATATCTATGCGCGCGCGTGCTTGTTGTTTATGCTTTTGTGTGTGTTTATGTGTGTGTGTGTGTGTCAGGAATATGGGAGAATTCATGTCAGTGTCCCTTTACATGTTTTGCGTTGAATGACAGCAGCACTAACTATCAAGGAAATGTCCTGCGGTTTTTGTTTGCCGTATCAGGAGTCAGAGGAGGAGAGCGCTCTCGCTTCCTCACACACACATATTTTTTTCTTTATATCAAAAGTTGGGAGAGAGAGAGAGAGAGAGAGAGTGGAAGAATGGGGGTGGGGTGAGGTTGGGGGGGGGGAGGAGGAGGGAGGAGGAGGGAGGAGGGAGGGCGCCTGGATGGGCGGGCAATGATGCTGGTGGGTGGGTGGATGGGAAGGCTTCTCTAAACAATAACAAACCCAGTTCCACCACGTGATCTGCAATATCAAAAAGAGAGCAGAGAAACTCTCTCTTCTCTCTCTCTCTCTCTCTCTCTCTCTCTCTCAGTCCTTTTGCCAGAGGTTCGATGATGCCCGTCGCCACCACCACCACCACCTCCACCACCACCACTACGGGCAAAGTTGGGGCGAAAGTATCGCTTCCAGAACTTTTTGCCCGACGGGTCAGTCTAGAGACGGCCTCGCGTGCCAGGCACCCACCACCGCCGGGTCCTGCTGCCGGGGGTCGATTTCTTCGGCCACTCTCGGAGAGCCGCGTCTTGCATCATGACGAAGCAGTTCCTCGAAAAAAGAACGCAGAAGGCCGCGGCGTATCACATGCAATGATGCAAAGGCGATATAATGGGCGACATTGTCGGGCGGTAAAGTTAGTTACTTCTGGCGCCAGAACGTTCTCTTTAATGCCGTCCCGGCAAAACTGACCAATAGTCGTCTGGGGGAGGAGGAGGATGCGCGATTGTAGTTATAGTTACGTTTTGCATCTCGTCAAGGGGAGATTTTTTTTTTTTTTTTTTTTTTTTTTTTTAACTGAATCTCTTGCCACTCTCATGTGCCAAGCGCTGGTTGTGCATGCAAGCAGTATGATGATGTACATTTCCGGAGGTGGGATTTATTTTTATTGTTTTATATACTTTGTTTTTTTTTTCTCTCTCTTTTTTTTCTCTTCGACCTATGGGGTAGATCCGCTAGTGGCACTTTGTTGCCGCTGATAACGTGCTTTTGATGATTTTGTTTTGCTTTCAGCAGGAGAGAGAGAGAGAGAGAGAGAGAGAGAGAGAGAGAGAGAGAGAGAGAGAGTGCATACGATTGAATAGGGACGCTTCACCACCGACTCCAGGAGTTTGTGTTTCAAAATGATTCGTATCGTCGTCTTGGACTTTGATGCAGTTTCTCTCTCTCTCTCTCTCTCTCTCTCTCTCTCTCTCATCTCTCTCTCTCTCTCGTGTACCACAAAACCCTCGGTGTTTTGCCGAGTGAGATTATAAGTTGAGAACGTATTTTCATTTAACCTTTCTGTATAGCTACACATGTTAACATTCATGTGTATATATATGTATACACACACACACACACACACACATATATATATATATATATATAGATATAGAAGAGAGAGAGAGAGAGAGAGAGAGAGAGAGAGAGAGAGAGAGAGAGAGATTAACTATTAGTAATCCCTGGTTGCGAACTTAATCCAGTTCATGATTTTATTATTATATTTATTATTATATTTATTTGAATTATTTTGTTATTTGCTTTATTTTGTAATGATTGTACTTTACTTCTCTGTTATTATTTGAGACATTCTTGATAAGAGCGCTTGTGATTCGACTTGTTCTCATCACTGGTGACAGAGCGTTATCATGACATTATTTTTACTAGTATAGAACTGTGTATTTATTATTATGATTATTATTACCTTTATCGTTATTATTTATGCCTTTTTCCGGCGACAAACACAGTAGTTGTTGCGACGGTTGTACACATTATTATTATTATTATTATTATTATTATTATTATTATTATTATTATTATAGACTTTTTTTGAAGACTAAAATATTTTTATCTAACTGAGGTAAAACTATTCAAAATTAATAGCAATAATAACTTTAGTATTATTATTATTATTATTATTATTATTATTATTATTATTATTATTATTATTATTATAGACTTGTTTTGAAGACTAAAATATTTTCATCTAACTGAGGTAAAACTATTCAAAATTAATAGTAATAATAACTTTGTTATTATTATTATTATTATTATTATTATTATTATTATTATTATTATTATTATTATTTACTTCTTTTGAAGACTAACATGTTTTTGCCTAACTGAAGTAAACGATTTAAAATTAATAGTAATTTATTATTATTATTATTATTATTATTATTATTATTATTATTATTATTATTGCGTTCATTCATACAATTGTTTCTGTTTAATACCTAAATGCTTTCATCGAAATTACAATCGGCAAATTACCAACCAGAATCTATATGTTGTTGTTATTATTATTAATTATTATTATTATTATTATTATTATTATTATTATTATTATTATTATTATTATTTTCAGTTCTACCATATACACTATTTCCAATTATTGCCTAAATGATGTAATAAAAATTACTACACGCAAAGTAGCAAGAATTATGGAAGTATTATTATTATTATTATTATTATTATTATTATTATTATTATTATTATTATTATTATTATTATTATTATTATTATTATTATTATATATTATTATTATATCACACATAAAATAGAGAACAACGGAAACTTCGTGGTAGTCTTAATGCTATGAAGTATTATTATTATTATTATTATTATTATTATTATTATTATTATTATTATTATTAATATTATTATTATTATTATTATCACAGATAAAAAAGAGAGCAACAGTAACTTCATGTTACACTTAATACTGTGGAGAAGTATATCTGGAACCCGTCAGTCGTGTTTTCCACTTTCACTTTCGATATGACGGTCAAGAAATGGGAGATGGTATTGCACCAAAGTACTCAAACCAGTTATGCAAATTCCATTAAAAGTATTTCTTCCTTTGCTGTGAAAAGAAAGTAATATATATATATATATATATATATATATATATATATATATATATATATATATATAAACATTTAGAATATTTTCATTGCTTATCAAGATATAATTCGTATTCAAAGTATGACAATTGTCTGCTGTAAAAACAAATTTATTATTATTATATTGTTATTTTTTTTTGTCTATTACAGTTCCCCAATTCTACTGGATGGTATTTATAGTGTGGGGTTCTAGGTTGCATCCTTTCTCCTTAGGAGTCCATCACATTATTATTAATTATTACTTATTATTATATTATTATTATTATTATTATTATTATTATTATTATTATTATTATTATTATTAAGAAACCAGCAAGAACTCGGTAAAATTCTGTATTATTATTAAAAACATTTATGTTATTGGTAGTAAAATTGATGGAACTTTTATTATTATTATTATTATTATTATTATTATTATTATTATTATTATTATTATTATTATTATTATTATTATTTATGTGTCGTCAGTGCACCCACTGATATCTAAATAATTGTTTAACTACCGATTGATATCGTAGTATAATCAAAACTTATCAGCTACTGATAATGTCAGGTTGTTGTCAAAATTAACATTTTAACTATTGTTAATTTATCGTTATTTTTACATGGTTTTTTTTAGTTATTAGTTATTAAATGATTATAGTATTATCAGCTACAATATTATTATTATTGGTAGTAGTAGTAGTAGTAGTAGTAAAAAACCACATGCCTATATTTTACGAAACTTTTCCAGTAAACAGCTTTAAATAACGTAAATGATTTATTTCTTTCATAGCATTTTATGTCCTTATTGTATATAATTTTCTATGGGTCTGATTTATGCTGATTGTAAAGAATACATGAATTTATGGTCTGCCAAAGTCGCTGAATAATTTAAAAAACATCTCGGTTGGTTGGTGATATATTAAATTCTATTTCGAATTTATATTGGAAGTTTATTTACTTCTATACTAATCAGCTGATCATTTTTGGATTAACTCAATACTCAGTTTTTAACTCAATTTTAAGAATTTACTGATTTAAAAAAAAATTTCTGGTTTGAAATTTTAATGGTTTCATTTAATATATTTCCTTGTTTAGTTATATACTCTCTCTCTCTCTCTCTCTCTCTCTCTATATATATATATATATATATATATATATATATATATATATATATATATATATATATATATACACACACATGATTAATAGTCTACATCATTTTTAAATGCTCTTGTTTTTTTATAGGAATATTTTGTCGTTATTGCTCAATTATATATTATTTGTCTAATTGCAAGTATACTGACTTACTTTCCCTTACGTTTACAAGTTTATATTCTTCTCACTTTTGTTTATTTTTTATTAGTTTAATGCAAATATTGATGTGAATAATGTGGTCATTGGAATAAAAGAAGGAGCATATATAATTCAATAGAGAAAATAGGCTTAAGGTAACTTTTATGGGTTTGTATGCTGTTACAATTTAGTATTGCCAAGAAGAAAGAGTATTTGAGAATTTGTAAGAAGAAGAAGAAGAAGCAATGTTAATAATAAAGCAGTTGACAGGAAGACCCCACTATATAGTTTTTCGAAGTATGTGAAATGGCAATACGTAAATTTTGTTTTATGTGACAAATGCGTAAGAAGGGTTTGTTTTCATTTATTTCGAATACCAGAACTCCACTGTCCTTTGTACAACAACAACCAAAACAACAACAACCAAAACAACAACAACAACAACAAATAATAATAATAATAATAATAATAATAATAATAATAATAATAATAATAATAATAATAATAATAATATGGTAACAGCGACAACAGTTATGAAAGCAATAATGACAGTTGTGTCGTGAAGTAAGTACTTCATGCTGTCTGCAAATGTTATAATCTTTCAAAGCTCTGTATTTACTGCTAATACCTTTTGATAACTTTCCTCGCGTGTGCCGAATTAATATCTATTTTTTCCCGACGAGATTTGATTAAGAAAAAAAAAACACCCAGATTTGCGAAAAGGTATATTTAAAAAAGCAGCTTTATTCGAAAATACTTTCGCATCAGTCAGGTTCGGTGATTAAAAAGATTTTTTTTCTCTCTCAAAAAGAGTAACCCTACGTTTCTTTTAATTAAAGCGAATTTTATGTTGAGAATTTGATACCGTCTGAGGCAAAGCGTTCATACTAAGGATATATATATATATATATATATATATATATATATATATATATATATATATATATATATATATACAAGGACATTATATATAATATTAATAATATATACATATACGTATATATATACATATTTATGTGTAATGCGTACAGTTATGGTAAATCATTAGATAAAAGAGACTCCAAATAATAACCCATTCTCAACTTCGTTTTTTTTATTTAACACGCACTGTGTTGCCTCTTTGCATGAAACTTGTCACCAACTAGTCGCAAGCCCATGAAGCAAAAGTTTAAAAACTCGAGTCATTATTCTTTTCGTCAACGAGAAATGCTGGAATCCTAACCAAAGTCGATTGATGCTTAAAAGGAAAACGTGAGATGCTACTAAAAGTCCTCCTGGAAAAATAAATCTCGCTGGTCAGTGCAGCCACTTTTTCTATAGGAAGTACATAGTAGGTCTGAATGACCAGTAGTAGCCTTGACCAGCCAGTCAGTCAGTTGCACAGTACGTATACTGGTCATCGTCGTCGCTTGGGAGGCCACGAAACGGCAAAAAATACGAACTTTCGGAAGGAAAGAGGAACACCACCACGAAGACTGTAACAAGAAGATGGCGGATGGGAAGGAAAAGGGAAAGGGCTGGGGAATAGGGGGAGTTGGGGTTGAGGGTAGGGTCTGGATGGGATGGGAATGGGTTGAGAAGAGGTTTTAGAGAATGGGGGCTTGTGAGAAGAAAGGGGAGGACGCTGGAGGGAGAAACAGAGAGAGAGAGAGAGATGAGGAGATGAGGGGTAGGAGGAGCAGGAGGAGGGATGGGGTGAGGTGGCAGAAAGGGAGAGGAGAAAGGGTAAAGGAAAGGGAGGGAAAAGGACTCGTCCTAGAGGGAGGAGGAGAGTTCTTGTCATCTGCCTTAGACACGTGTAACTTTCGATGACTCTCTCTCTCTCTCTCTCTCTCTTCTCTCTCTCTCTCTCTCTCAGATTTACTGAAAGACGAATTATACATCTACATGTGTGAACAAATGCAAAAAAAAAATAAAAATATTTCATATGCCTATTTACGCACAATCTCTCTCTCTCTCTCTCTCTCTCTCTCCTTAAGGTGAAATATGGACATCTGGCATAAAAAAATAAAATATTTATGAGCGTATTATGTTAAATTTAATTCCCGCTATTATTAACAACTTAATTCTGATTAATGACAACATCTCTCTCTCTCTCTCTCTCTCTCTCTCTCTATCTCTCTTTCGTGTTTCTGCGTACTTAATTCATCATAAACATAAGGTTTCGTCTCACTAACACAATCCTCGCTATAAATAGCGGTGTGGAGCTGTGAAGTCCACCGCTAGCTATTTAAGTATTAATAAGATCAACGTCTGGGCTGTGTATCGTACCGAGCACTGTTACACTGCTGTCTACTTATCTTTTCGAGATCACTAGAGCACTTGGTGTTTTATTGTAATCTCAAAGGAACTGGATGGCGTTATGAACTGGTGCCATGATACCATTCCGATTTCTTATCAATATTTAAATAGCTAGCGGTGGACTTCACAGCACGGCATTGCTATTTATAGCGTGAGACGAAACCTTATGTTTATGCTGAATTAAGTACACAAAAAAACACGAAAGAGAGAGAGAGAGAGAGAGAGAGAGAGAGAGAGAGAGAGAGAGAATGTTTTTATTAATGAGAAACTACATAATCAATAATAGCGGGAGCGAAATTTAACATAATACGCTCATAAATTTTATATTTTTTTTTATGCCAGATGTCTATATTTCACCTTAAGGGAGAGAGAGAGAGAGAGAAATTATGCGTAAATAAGCATATGAAATTTTTTTTTTATGCAACCAGATAGAACAAATGTCTGGATTACTGATATCTTTTATCTCCCAAAGAGTTATAGAAGACGAAAAGGCCATTGACACTTGTCTTTATTACAATCACGCAGTGCTATCTCAATGTAGTCTCGTGAAGGAACTCTCAGAGTGCCAATGTTCCAAACCTGTTTATCTTTTTTCAAAAGATTAGGATGTTAATTTTGTTGTTGTTCTATATTCTTATTGTCTATTTAAATTGTCTTGGGCACTAGGTGTATAGAATGTTAATACTGACGCTGTTCTCTATTTTATTTTCTTATTGATTGAAATGTCTTATACTGTTAACGTAACCTTTTTAATGTCTAAAACTTAACCTACAACATTATTGAATGTTGTAGGAATGGCAACATCTCCAGGGGAGTTCTAAAAGTACTGCTCATTTTGCAATGTATTTCTTCTTCTTCTTCTTCTCTCTCACCTTGGCGTCCAATCTCCTCTTGGCCTACGCTGGCTTCTCCAACTCTCTTCCCTCCACCCCAAAACTCCATACAAAGTCTGCTCTCCCCCGCACCCCCGACCCCCCACCCCCCGCCCCCAAACAACCCGCCCCTCGTCCAAATTTGCCGAATCTCTCCTAGCTGACGTATTTGAAGGAGATTGTCTGATTTTTATTTTTTTTATTTATTCATTTTTATTTTATGCCGACGTTCAGTTTGATGTTTCTCTTTCGCAGTTTCCATGATTATCTTTTGAACAGTCGTCCGAGTTGGCGTCAGTAACCCACCGAGCCCCCCCCCCCTCCTCTCTCTCTCTCTCTCATCTCTCTCTCTCTCTCTCTCTCTCTGTCTACTCAACAGTTGAAAAAGGAGAAGGAAAACGATGGATTAAATATGATTTTCTTATCAAATGAGCTCATAAAAACAAAGGAAAAATTATTCGCTTTCTCTCTCTCTCTCTCATATCTATATATATATATATATATATATATATATATATATATATATATATATATATATAGAGAGAGAGAGAGAGAGAGAGAGAAAGCGAATAATTTTTCCTTTGTTTTTATGAGCTCATTTGATAAGAAAATCATATTTAATCCATCGTTTTCCTTCTCCTTTTTCTAACTGTTGAGAGAGAGAGAGAGAGAGAGAGAGAGAGAGAGAGAGAGAGAGAGAGAGAGAGAGAGCAATAATACCAATTTTCATAATAAATGTGACTGGCTCAGTCACATTTATTATGAAAATTGGTATTATTGCTATTCACTATTTTCACTCAACATTATTTTTATCAGTACTGTATGCTGCCATCGTTTTATTGCATTATAATTTGCAATCATTTGAAACTTAAAAATCACTCCCAGTTCATTATGATTCTCTCTCTCTCTCTCTCTCTCTCTCTCTCTCTCTCTCTCTCTATATATATATATATATATATATATATATATATATATATATATATATATATATATATATATATATATATATATAATATATTATATATATATATGAGAGAGAGAGAGAGAGAGAGAGAGATGAGAGGAGAGAGAGAGAGAGAGAGAGAGAATCATAATGAACTGGGAGTGATTTAAGTTTCAAATGATTGCAAATTATATAATGCAATAAAACGATGGCAGCATACAGTACTGATAAAAATAATGTTGAGTGAAAATAGTGAATAGCAATAATACCAATTTTCATAATAAATGTGACTGAGCCAGTTTCATATATATATATATATATATATATATATATATATATATATATATATATCTCTGTATATATATATGTATATATATACAGAGAGAGAGAGAGAGCCTCTCTCTCGCTCCATCTCCGTTCCTCAGGTTTTCCTTGGCGGTTGTCTATTGGCTGCTGGCATCATTGTTTGTAAGGGGGCCTGGCACCAGCAAAGGCGAGGGGAGCGTTCCCCCTCCCCCCCCCCCCCTCCTCCCCTTCGTCTTAGTGATGTTTGGGCCGTTGGAGTGTTGGCGTTGATGATATCGAAGATGTTGGTGTTGGATGTTTTTGCTGGGGATCTAACTTCGCCCCCCGCCCCCCACAATCATAATGATGTTGGGGATGTTGGGTGATGATCTGAGGAGTAGGAGGAGGAGGAGGAGGAGGAGGAAGAGGGGGAGTATATCATATTGGGGGAGGAGGGGGAGGGGAGTTAGTGGGACCCATCATGATAATGTGGGGAATGGAGTGTTGGCGATGATTAGAGGAAGTGGAGGAGGAGGAGGAGGAGGAGGGGAGTTTACCATACGAGGGGGAGGGGAAAGGGAGTGGGGGTGGTGTCAGCGATCGGTAATAATGTATGTGCTACTCGGGACATTTCCGTCATCCGTATATATGTATAGAGAGAGAGAGAGAGAGAGAGAGAGAGAGAGAGAGAGAGAGAGAGCGTCTTATCGAGATGAGCTGATGCATCTTACACACTTCACGGAGCACAGGGCTTTAATTATCAATATCGCCCATTCCGTCGCTCTGCTAATAATTATTATGAGAGCCTGGGAGGTGCCGAGAAAGAGAGAGAGAGAGAGATATTCGTCTGTGACTGTAAACTGTGATGAATTAACTTGATTATTGAAGGGAATGAATAAAGAAGGGAGTAAAAGAGAGAAAGAGAGAGAGCGAGAGAGATGAAATGAAGGATGGTAATGAATGCGTTTGTGACTGTAAACAGTAATGAATGATATGGACCATTGAAGGGATCAGATTGAATCGATGGAGTGAATGAGTGAATAAGAGATTGTGTGAATGGAGAGAGAGAGAGAGAGGAGAGAGAGAGAGAGAAGATTTGAGTTAGTATTGTTACTCCAGTAGACAGTGAAATAGGTGGATAATTTACAGGTATAAACGAAAAGGAAGTAACGAAAAACAATAGTAAACATTTGTGTTCGTTTGTGTATGTTTCTGGATGTGTGTGTGTGTGAGAGAGAGAGAGAGAGAGAGAGAGAGGGAGAGAATGTTTCCAGAAGAAAGTGAGAGTGACTTGAAACTTATTGAAAAATATGTATTTATTTGCAAATGTAGATGTGTAAGTATATTTACTAGTAAATTCATTTTCTTACAATGTATGTATATGTATATAGATATATATATATATAATATTATATATAATATATATAATATGAATTTATTTTATTTTTTGCATTGCGCTATAGTTTTATCAATGCTGGTTAGTTTTCCTAATTTATTTGTATGCAATATTGCAGGATACAACTAAAATAGCAATTTTACTTGTATCCTGCAATATTGTGTCTGGAATTTTGCAGAATACAACTAAAATTGCAATTTTAGTTGTATCCTGCAATATTGCAATTTTAGTTGTATCCTGCAACATTGTGTCTGCAATACTGCAGGATACAACTAAAATTGCAATTTTAGTTGTATCCTGCAATACTGCAACTTTAGTTGTATCCTGCAGTATTGTATCTGCAATTTTGCAGGGTACAACTAACGTTGCAATTTTAGTTGAATTCTGCAATATTGCAATTTTAGTTGTATCCTGCAGTATTGTATCTGCAATTTTGCAGGGTACAACTAAAGTTGCAATTTTGGTTGTATCCTGCAATATTGCAATTTTAGTTTTATCCTGAAATATTGCAGGATACAACTAAAATTGCAGTTTTAATTGCATTCTGCAATATTGACGTCAGCCGTTTTCTTATATATTTCATTTAAGTCCGATCATCAGTGTCGTTTTCAAGAGTAGCCATTAAGGAAATTGTTAATAATCACTTGCTCACTTTTTTACACGGGCAAAAGCTTTCACTGCCTCATCTCCCCAAGAGGTAGTACTTTCATATCTCTCCCAAAAATGTAGTTACTTGTCACTAGTCACTAGTCCCAACTTGAAAAAATTGAATATCTACATACCTCTTAGTCCTGATAACAGAGAGACTAATAACCAAAGACAAAAACACAGGCTCTTTATTTGATGAAAGGAGCACGTTAGAGAAGTTGAACAGCTGAGTGAAGGAAGAGGTAGAGAATTAATGTAAAAGGCTGACAGCGGCGCATACGTTATAGTTCCTCACCCTTGGTCACATATTATTATTATTATTATTATTATTATTATTATTATTAGTTATTATTATTATTATTATTATTATTCAGAAGATGAAACCTATTCATATATGGAACAAGCCCAGCTAAGGGGACCATTGACGTGAAATTCAATCTTCCAAAGAATATTAAATGTTCATTAGGAAGAAGTAAGAGGAAGTAGAGGGAAATAAATAAAATAAATTATTTATTAAAGAATCTCAACTTTCCCCTTTTGCCAACTTTCTTAGGGGCTTTTGCCAGTTTCTGTAGCATCTCTTCATTTAAATATATTTTCAGTTTTTTTTACTAGTTTTTAAAACAAGTTTCTTTGTATAATATCATTGAAAACGCGGGAATATTTTTGTAGCATGTTTATGTGGACCGAGTGAAAATATTTCGTGAGAAATATTTATGAAGGAAATTCTTTATGAATATTTTTTTACGAAATATTCACGCATGATTAATTTTTCTACATTACCAATGATATAATAGGAGAAAACTTATATAAAAAAAACACTGTGGATATATTGAAATGCTTTATACCACAAGCAATGACCAATGCTTTTGGGACGCTAGTTTTATCCTCTATTTAATCAGCCAGTCTTAATTCCATGAAAAAAATGTTAAATTTTTTTTTTATAACCACAGCGGTTTTTTCCTTATTTTCGTCCAAATTATTCCATCTTAACGACGATGACCATATTCGCCGCGACGCCAGGACGCGGAAATTAATAAATCAATCAATCAGTCTTGTGGTCGTCGTCTGGTTGCAAATTCATTCGCATGCCAGAGAGAGAGAGAGAGAGAGAGAGAGAGAGGAAGCCTCATCTAGTCTCTCCTGTATTTCTCTCTGTAGAAACAATATAGTTGTCAGGGTTGGATTTGGGAAGGGGAGGTGGGCGGGGGAGGCTTGACGGAGGTTGGGGGAGGGGGGGGTGGGGGTTGGGTGACGTGACGGGTCCATGGAGGACCCCCTGGAATTGGGGAAGGGTTTCGACGGGCCAAGGAGGAGAGGAGGAGGAGGAGGCCAGGGTGGGAGGTCTTACTCTATCCCGTAGGAGGAGGTGGGGGGGAGGAAAGGAGGGGAAGGGGGTGGTGGAAGAGCTGGAGAGGGATTGGGTGAGGAAGTATGTTGGGGGGATATGATAGGCTGATGCCAAGGCTGGTCGCTTCTGCTACTGCTGCTGCTGCTGCTGCTGCTGCTGCTGCTGCTGGTTGGTGCTGGAGGTTCATATGACTTTCATTCAATTTGTACAATTCGAGGACCTTCTGTAACGGCGACGGCCTCTCGTGCTTAACAGTTAACAAGAACAGCGATGAAGATATAAAGATTTATGTTTTCTTACTTCAATATGTTTTTGGTCGTCATTTGTTTCATTGTCGTTCTAAGAAAATGAATTGCGGCAGACTTATCGAGCTGATTTTTTTCCCTATTTGTTGTTGCCATGTTTCTGAGTCATACAGGGTGTCCATAAAGTCCCAGTACCATTACAAGTATTTATTGCTTAGAATGGTACTGGGATTTTATGGACACCCTGTGGTTAAATAATGATCCGAGGAATTGGATGACTTGAAGAACTGGGATAGTAGTGTTTTCGAGGTTTTAAAATTTGTTGTAATAAGTCCATTAAAAATTGTCTGTGTAATCTAAGAAAAACATTGCAAGGAAGAAGAATGACAGTGGTATCTCCGTCTTTTAATTGTGGAAAATCATTTTCTAAGTTTTTCAAACACGTCGTGTTGATCTTAATGGTTATATTCAGTGTTCATCTTCGTAGTTTTTAAATAATAATTATTTTCGTACGAAGAGTTTAATGTATTTATTGTCAAATTTTTTAAGGTATAGATAGTTTCGTAAGGAAATTCAAATCGTAAGACCAGGAATAAAATGGTAGCGAGCTACTCTGAAAGCAGCCAATAGGTATTCCGCCAAGGAATGTGGTATAAAGATGATTATGTAGCGTCCGTATCCATGACCTCTGCACACGGTTATTCTCTCCCCCCCCCCCCTCTCTCTCTCTCTCTCTCTCTCTCTCTCTCTCTCTCTCTCTCTCTCTCTCTCTCTCTCTCTTTCAGTTTCTTAAATAATTTAAAAGGCAGCTTTTCCGGTTCTGAATAATTGTTTTCAGTAACGGAAAATGATCTTGAAGCTATTACACATTCGTTTCATTTTTGTGACGTTTTTTTAATGATCCCAATGACTCATGTTTTGACCATACGCTTTTTCAAGGTATTTATTTTCTATTCATATTAAAGCTTGGTGTGCTGAGAGTGTATGGCGAAAATCGAGAAATTTATACAAGAATTCTTCATTCTTGTATAAATATTCGCTTTGAACCCGTAGAGTTTCTCTCTCTCTCTCTCTCTCTCTCTCTCTCTCTCTCTCTCTCTCTCTCTCTGTCGTCGTCACGACAGAAGTTGGGAAAGTCTGTTTATATATATTTTTTCACTCAGTGTAACTACGATAGTCTAAGTTCAACTATTTTTTTAACGGTATGATAACGCTGATATATCTATTTGAATATTAGTATTTTATTAATATTTTTTTTGCCCACAGAGGTTTGTGCTTTCTCTGTTCAGATGGCTGTTTGTGCAGTTACATATGTAAGGGTTGTAATGGACTGGCGTTGCAGGATTATAGGTCATGTTTACGGGTCACATTTACCGGTCACTGAACCTCGTCCTGTCGCAGGTGCCCGATTGATGAAGGGATGCCCTTTGCGTGAGGTTTTCAACGAAGGTGGAATTGAAAAATTGCCTTCGAGGTTTTCGTAGTTTGTCGATCTGTGTAAATAAACTGAAATGCAAATACGTCTGTACGTGACTGACAGATAAGAGAAGATGTATTAATATTGTGTGTGTATGTGCATATATATATATATATATATATATATATATATATATATATATATATATATATATAATATATATATATATATATATATAGATATATATATGTATATATAATATATTATATATATATTCATATATATATATATATATATATATATATATATACTATATATATATATATATATATATATATATATATATATATATATGTTCTCTTTATTACAGTAGTTAGAGCAGCAGAAAAAGCTGCAATAGAACAGCAGCAGCAGCAGCAGCAGCAGCAGCAGCAGCTGTAGCAGTAGTAACAGCAGCAAGGTCCCAGGGTTAGGTGGAACCGACTACCAATTGGATTTGAGATCTGGTTAAATGGATTCCAGAGTCCACGTTGAGGGGATTGGATCCGA
>NC_061097.1:51076610-51106610 GCF_015104395.2 Macrobrachium nipponense | reverse complement strand
TATATATATATATATATATATATATTATATATATGCGAATACCACAGGAAAATGATAGTAAGAAATCCAAGCGCTTTCGCCTTTCGCCTTACTATCAAGGACGCGAATGAAATACAATTGGAGAGAAAGGTCTCAGGTACACAACAAGATCAAGAATACCAGATGGTTAATTGTCCCAAAAGGGTAAAAATTAAAAGAGATAATCCAGGATTTATCGGATATCACACGGTCACAAACTTAAACAGATTTGACTCTAACGAAATTACAAAGTATCTATACAATCCAAAACATGTAAAACTGAATATATTAAAATTATTGCTTATATTTATCTACAACTTTTTTCATTATGAAAGCATCAAGTTTAAATAAACCAAGATTTAAAAAATTTAGAACATTTCTATTATTTGACTGATGAAACAAGATTCAATGTGCTGAGGTAATACAAGATATGAGAAAAGATACAAGAATTTTTTGTTCAACATGTCTATCATGGATAGACAATGTTATTAAATCAAGATTGAATGTACAAATAGTGAGGATGAAGAAGAAGAGGAAGAGAGAAGAAGAAAAGAAGAAGAAGAAGAAGAAGAAGAAGAGGAAAACGGAAGAGCGGAAGAGAAGTAAACAAAAATGAAATGACAGAAAAAAATAAAGGAAAACAAAGAACAAGATAAAAGTATGGATGCAGAGATACTCATTTGGATACTACATATGAGGGCAATAAAGCGCATAACCAACGAAGAAATAAATTACGATATGGCAACAGAAAAGCAAATCCCGAAGAGGCTCTACCCAGATCTACGCAATGACGGGAAAGAAAAGAGAAAAAAATAGACAAGAAAGACAAAATCTGCAACCTTTTGAAAAGAGGGAATTGCAGATTTGGAGAAAGATGTTACTACAAACATCCTAAGGTATGTCACAACTATGAAAATATATGGTAAATGTGCATACTAGTTATGATATGGGTGATGATTGCAGAGATCTGCATCCAAAAATATGCAAAAAACCTAAAAGAAGGAAAAGGATGTAAGTTCGACAAAAAATGCAAATATATGCACCCTGTAGCCATGAATCATAATCAATAAAATAAAATAACCAACCAAGTAATAAAATCCAAAATAAGAAAGAAACAAATAAAGAGAGAAATCAAGAATATCAGGTAAAAGAGAAAAGAAAAGCAAACCACCAATGAGATATGCAGAGATGTCAGCAAAAAATTTCAATGCATCAGCTCCAAAATTCTACTCAAGGGATAATAACTGTATTTATTATGCAAGAGGATATTGCAGAAAAAACGGAGAAAAGAAAATTGCAGATTCACACACAAAATGAATAATTATAGAGAAGGAGATCAAATATTATGGGGAAAAGTTGGATTTTTTAATGTCAGAATTTCTGGAAATGAAAAAAAGAACAACATACCAGCAAACAGAAAGAGACATGGGAAAAATCCTTATTACTACCAATATTAAAAATGAAGGAGAAAACACGCAAACCATCATAGTGATGAATGCGCAGGGTTTAGTACGATGTAACTCCAAAAAGAAAAAATAAAAAAGAGTACTTAGAAGAACTAACCCAAATTGAAAAGAAAACTAGATATAAATGGAATATAAGTGAAACCCTGGTATTCCCAAGAGACTGGGAATGGATGATTCAAATAAAAGCAGGGTTCCAAACTTATAGATCAGATAGAAAAATAGGAACTCAAGGGGGAACCGCAATATAGGGAGAAAGACAAAAAAACAAAGGAAAAATATATGAGAAATATAGTAACTCAGAATGTGAACTAATAGCGGTAGAATTTGAATCTGAAAAATTAATGAACATAGTAATATATAGACCTCCTAATACTAAGAGTTTGACTTAATAATTGAAAAAATTGGATGATATATGTAGAAATCACAAGGACTGGACTATTCTCCTATCTGGTGACTTCAACTTTCCTTTCGTAGAATGGAAAGAACGAATAGGAGATTGTGGATGTACTTATACATATAAAAAAGAGAGTAATAGTATGCAGAAGATAAGAGGCAATTCGAAAAGCTATTAGATATGCTACTAGAATACAACATTCAACAAATAAATCACCTGCCAACAAGAAAGGAAAATACTTTAGACCTAGTATTTGTGAACGAGGTGAATTATGTTAAAGAAATAATAGTTTATAATGCGAGTATTTCAGACCATAATGTCATAGAATTAAACAGTTCATTCCAAAGCAAGTGAAAACAGAGATAAGCAAGAAATGACAAAAAGTGGGAAGGATATGGAAAATACAACTTCTACAGTAAAAATATAAAATGGTCAGAAAATAAATGAAGAATTAAACAAAGATTGGGATAACATTTTCGTAAGCGATGACATAAGGGTAAATACGGAGATATTATAGAAAATATTAGAGAATAACAGTGGATAAATATATACCGAAGAGAAAAGTAAACATCATTCATGCATACCAAGAGACAGAAGGATCTTGTTCCAGAAATCAGAAAGTGGAAAAAAGGTCTTGCAAAGAAAAAAAAAAAATGCATGGAAAAAAGTTATAGAACTAAAAAGTAAGATAGAAAATGCAGAACAAAAGATTATACAATCAAAAGAAATGAAAAAAAACGGGACTTGGAAGAAAAAACCTATTAAATATCAAGCAAAACCCCAAAACTATTATACTCATATGCGAAGAAGATGAATAAAAGAAGAATAGAATAGGCCCTCTGAGAATTGAAGGTGGGGAAGATTAACGAATGAAAAAAGGAAATTTGCAACATACTGGCAGAACGATATAAGAGGAGAAAATTCACCCCTAGAATAGATAATGAAGATCAATGATATAGAAGTAAGGACGAAACTAGTGAATATCTAGCTGACATAGAAATTAATGAAGCTGATATTGTGCAGGCAATTAATGAAATTAAAAATGGAGCTGCTGCAGGGCCTGATGGAATCCCTGCTTTATTTTATTTTTTTTAAGAAGTAGTTCATTCTATCGCAAAGCCACTTGCAATATTATTAAGAAAAGCTGTAGATATAGGCATTAAGATTTATGATGAGCACGAAATTAGGCATATATCACGCCCCTACTTTCAAAAGTGGACTCAAAGACTTGGAGGCTAAGTAATTATAGCCTGTGAGTCTAACATCACATATTATGAAAGTGTATGAAAGGGTAATGAAGAAAAATATTATGAAACATTTAATAAAAAATAATTTGTTTAATATAGGACAACGACGGTTTCGTACCCGGAAAAAGTACACAAACCAACTGTTAGTCCACCGTGAGAACATATTCAAAAATATGAAAAGCGGAAATGAAACAGATGTGGTTTATCTAGACTTTGCAAAAGCTTTTGACAAAGTAGACCATAAATATATTAGCAAAGAAAAATTTTAGAAAACACAATATCGTAGATAAAATAGGAAGATGGTTAAAAGAAGAATTTTTACAACAACAGAAAACAGATAGTTATTGCAAACGATGAGAAATCGGATGAAACCAAGGTAATATCCGGTGTGCCACAAGGGTACGGTGTTAGCTGCAATACTGTTTGTTATTAGATTGAAGACTAGACAGTAATGTTAAGGATTCGGTAGTGAGTAGTTTCGCTGATGACACAAGAATAAGTAGAGAAATTACTTGTGATGAAGATAGGAACGCTCTACAAAGAGACCTTAACAAAGTATATGATTGGGCAGAGGAAAATAGGATGGTATTTAACTCTGATAAATTTGAATCAATAAATTATGGAGACAGAGAAGGAAAGCTATATGCATATAGGGGACCTAATAACTGAGACAATCACAAATAAGGAAGCAGTTAAAGACCTTGGTGTGATGATGAATAGGAACATGTTATGCAATGATCAAATAGCAATTCTTTTGGCAAATGTAAAGCAAAAATGGGAATGTTGTTACGGCACTTCAAAACAAGAAAAGCTGAACACATGATTATGCTTTATAAAACATATGTTCGTAGTCCACTTGAATATTGCAATATGATATGGTACCCACACTATCAAAAGGATATTGCACAAATAGAGAGTGTACAAAGGTCCTTTACAGCTAGAATAGAAGAAGTTAAGGACCTTGACTACTGGGAAAGACTACAATCATTAAAATTATATAGTCTAGAAAGGAGAAGAGAACGCTACATGATAATTCAGGCATGGAAACAGATAGAAGGAATAACAGAAAATATCATGGAACTAAAAATATCAGAAAGAGCAAGCAGAGGTAGATTAATAGTGCCCAAAACAATACCAGGAAAAATAAGGAAAGCACACAGGACATTAATCCACTACGCACCAGCATCGATAATGCAGCGTCTATTCAATGCGTTGCCAGCTCATCTGAGGAATATATCAGGAGTGAGCGTAGATGTGTTTAAGAATAAGCTCGACAAATATCTAAACTGCATCCCAGACCATCCAAGATTGGAAGATGCAAAATATACCGGAAGATGTACTAGCAACTCTCTGGTAGACATTAGAGGTGCCTCACACTGAGGGACCTGGGGCAACCCGAACGAACTGTAAGGTCTGTAAGGTCTGTCATCCATTATTCAGCTTGCTTTTCTTTTTAACCTTTTCTCCATGTTATCACATTTCTCACATTTTGAATTTACAAGCCACGTTTCAGACTATCTTTTTCGCCTTCAGTATCCACGCTTAGCTTCTCTAAAGGAGAGTTGGCTCAATTCTTTCAGATATTCAAACCTTGGCTCTCATAGACGCTTCATTTTTCAGGTTACAGTCTTTGGAAAGAGCCTGCTATAGTAGATTCACATCAACCGTGCATCCGATGTCTAGGCCAGTCCCTTACGACGCTCCTGATTGGATGTTGATAAGCCAATCACAGGGCTGGAAACTCCCAGTCTCTCGAGAGAGTTCACATCACTAGGATCTATGTTCCACCTTTCCTGATGAATACGTCTTTCAGGAGAGGTGGAACATACATCTAGCCTCTGTGAACTCTCTCGAGAGACTGAGAGTTTCTAGCCCTGTTATTGGCTTATCAACAGCCAATCAGGAGCGTCGTAAGGGACTGGCCTAGACGTCAAATGCATGGTGGATGTGAATCTGCTCTACTAGCCTTGGTATCATCTGTTCTGTGACTCTTCTTTCTTACTCCAGGTTCTTTGCAGCGTTCCTTCAGCCCTAGGCTGCAACCTTCTCATTCCTTTTACTGCACCTCCGTTCCTATTCTCTTCACGTCTTACTTTCCTAGGCCCTTTCCTGACAATGGACTCATAGTGCAAATGAGCGCCTCAGTGGTGTGATCGGTATGGTCTTGGCCTGCCACCTCGGTGGCCGTGAGTTCGATTCTCAGGCATTCCGTTGAGGTGTGAGAGATGCGTATTTCTGGTCATTGAAGTTCACTCACTCTCGACGTGGTTCGGAAGTCACGTAAAGCCGTTGGTCCCGATGCTGAAGAACCACTGGTTCCATGCAGCATAAAAACACCACACAAACAAACAAACAATCATAGTGCAAATGTCAGGTTTTCCTCCTTTTACCTCTTTCAGACCTCTTTTTACTGTGAGTTTCCGTTTCAGCGCAGAATGACCTCATAGATCCCAGCTCTTGGTTTAAAATCTGTATTCTATTCTCACTACTTTTTCCGTTCCCCGTTATTATCCCCAGACGATACTGTACGAGTATTATCGGCATAAACATCAATAATCACCAACTCAGTCGTATGTTTTTTTTGCCCTTGAAGGTTTTAAACAGTCACGGAGTCATACATCACTTGTGTGTGTATATATATATATATATATATATATATTATATATTATATATATATATATATATGTGTGTGTGTGTGTGTGTGTATATATATATATATATATATATATATATATATACACACACACACAAGTGTTGTATGACTCCGTGACTGTTTAAAACCTTCAAGGGCAAAAAAAAACATACGACTGAGTTGGTGATTATTGATGTTTATTTATATATGTATATACATACATAGGATATATATATATTATATATATATATATATATATATATATATATATATAATATATATAAAATATAAAGTAGAGAGTCACAGTAATTATACAGTCGATATTCTCTTATGGATGAAAAATGTAAATGCGAAATAATGGCATTGTTTGTTTGTTTATTTATTTGTTATATTATTAAATAGTTTTCTTACCCATTTGTTTGTGCGAAAGATCTCTTATGTACACTTATAATTCCTGTAATTATTTTTTTTAATCTTAATATCCACCCCTCTGAAGTGGTAAGTGTTAATCATAATTTTTTCTTGTAGACGAATTTTTTTGCACATGAATCTCTAGTATTTCTGTATTTTCAATGTGTGCTTTTCAGTGTGTGCTTCATTATACCGGCCAATCATTATGAAAGAATATTGCGTAGCTTCCCAGTTTTGTTAGTTACATAGTGTCCGTTTTTAGGAAATATCTGAGCAAGAGTCCGTGCTGTCAGGGAAACAAGAAATGCAAGAGGGAGTAATGGTTTTTAGGATATACTGAAGAAGCAGCCCGTGCGGGCAGTAGATTAATATTATACAAGAATGAAACACGATGTTTAAGAAAATGAGACCAAGAGCCCGTGCAGGAAAGCCTGGTTTCATTTTTATTCGTTGCTATTATATACATCCCGATGTCTCCCCATTAAAAAAAAAGGACAATAACACATAATACAAATATTTCTTGTTGGGTCTGAATTAAAACGCGAAGAATAAGCGACTCTTACGAAATATCAGAGAGGGAGGATCCCGTTCTGGATAAATAAACAGCTGAACCACAGAATCAAGAAAGAAACTAATAGTTTGTTGTTGTTGATGTTGTCTTTTTTTTTCTTTTTTAAGAAACGTTATCGAAATATCCGGTTTTTTCAAAGAAACGCTATTGAAAGATTCCCCTTTTTTAAAGAAACGTTATCGAAATTTTTTTTTATTTTTTATTTTATTTTTATTTTTTTTAAGAAACGTTATGGAAAGATCGCCCTTTTTTTAAACAAACGTCATCGAAAATCCTTTTTATTTTTTATTATATTTTTTAAAGAAACGTTATCGAAAGATCCGATTTTTTAAAAGAAACGTCAACGAAAGATCCCATTTTTTTTTAAAGAAACGTCATCGAAAGATCCAATTTAAAAAAAAAAAAGAAACGTCATCGAAAAATCAAATTAAAAAAAAAAAAGAAACGTTCCATCCGCAAGATCCAATTTTAAAAGAAAAAAAAGAACGTCATCGAAAGATCCCATTTTTTAAAAGCACGTCTTCGAAAGAGTCCATTTTTTTTTAAAAAGAAAACGTCAACGAAAGATCCAATTTTTTTTACAGAAACGTCATCGAAAGATCCAATTTAAAAAAAAGAAACGTCATCGAAAGATCAATTTAAAAAAAAAAAGAAACGTCATCGAAAGATCCCATTTTTTAAAAAAGGAAACGTCATCGAAAGATACAATTTTTTTAAAGAAACGTCAACGAAAGATTCCATTTTTTAAAGGAAACGTCAACGAAAGATCCCATTTTTTTTAAAGAAACGTCGTCGAAAGATAAAATTTTTTTTAAAGAAACGTCAACGAAAGATTCCATTTTTAAAGGAAAAGTTATCAAAAGATCCCATTTTTTAAGAGACGTCATCAAAAAATCCCATTTTTTTTTAGAAACGTCACCTAAAGGTCCCATTTTTTAAAACGTTAAAGAAATATCCCATTTTTAAACATAAAAAAATCCCATTTTTTATAATGGTATCAAAATATCAATTTTTTTTTTAAATATAAGAAACGTTATCAAATGATCCCTTTTTTATTTAAAAAGGAAACATCGAAATATCCCATTTTTTTAACATTGAAGAATCCCATTTTTTAACATTGAAAAATCCTATATTTTTAACATTGAAAAATCTCATGTTTCTTAACATCGAAAAATCTCTCCTTTTTTTTTTTTACATCGAAAAATCCTATTTTTTTGAACGCTATCGACATATAATTTTTTTTTTTAAGCGTTATCAAAAGATTCACAGTCGTGTGTGGCTGACTGTAGGCATGACGAAAACGAGACAGTAACAGCAGCAACATTACAAAGCGGACATTGAGGAGGAGGAGGAGGAGGAGGAAAGTTATAGACATGTATTTTCCAACACCTCGTTTGTCCGGGCACATTTTGGCAGCCAATTCGCATATCCAATCGACAGGTGGAATGGGGTTGTTTGGCGCGACGGTATTTTAAAGTCGGGGGCGCGAAGGGGGTGAGGGGGCCAAAACCCTACACACCAACGCCGTTTGATCGCGAAAGCTTAAATGAAATTGCCTTTGTCGAGCCTCCATGTTTGTGATCTAGGATGGAATCGCCGAATCTATATTTGACGGGATTCGTGTCTTGCGTGTTTTTTTTTTTTTTTTTTTTTTTTTTTTTTTTTTTTTTTTAAGTTTTCATTTTTCTTTATAGTGTGGTACGCTGTGTGTTTACTGCTGGTTCATTATGGTAGTGTCCGTTTTGGGGTTTTTTATTTTTTTTATTTTTGAGGTGTACTTTCCTTTTTTTTTTTTTTTTTTTTTTTTTCTCTTTTTTTGCAAGCACCTCCTAGTATATTTGCAAGGCTTCTTACTGTTTCATATTCTTATGATTGTGCTATCTCTTTTATAAGTTTCTGGTTGCTGTATTTCCCATGATCGTATTCTCTTTTGATTCATAAATTATTTTTTTTAAGTTTTTTCACAATGCTTAATCCTGGACTGTTTTATTTTATTGATTAAAAAAAATGTATTAATCATGGCCTTTGTCTAATATCTTGTGGATTCATTTTCAATGTCGAGTTTATCCGGCAATCGAACTAGTTTTGTGGCGACTTTTTCAATTGATTTGTCTTCATATTTTATTTTTGTGTATTTTTATTTAATTCATATACTTCACCTGAGTACAGTGGCTTATATGTTACTTCAGGTTACCTATCGTCTGTTTAAACTTTAAATGATACCCGCTTTGAGCTTATGATGTTTATGGCGTTTCGTTGATAATCGCATATTACGTTTAGTTTACCTTGTGGTTTTATATATATAGATATATATATATATATATATATATATATATATATATATAATATATATATATATATATTATTCACGCCCTGTATATATATATATGTACACCTATACACAAGCGCACACATACACACGTATATATTTATATAGTATGTGTGTATGCATGTATGTATGTCTGCATATACCTTGAATTTTTTTTCCTTATACAATGTGGTTATATAAGTGCTCACCAGATTATATCTTCAATGTGAAGAAATAATTCTCAACTTTTACACTTACAGTTTTACACGTTTACCATCTTCATGAAATGTCTTATCTATACTTTTACCATTTTCATAAAATGTGTGTTCTATACTTTTACCATTTTCATGAAATGTGTGTTCTATACTTTTACCATCTTCATAAAATGTGCTATCTATACTTTTACCATTTTCATAAAATGTGTGTTCTATACTTTTACCATTTTCATAAAATTTGTGTTCTATAAAATTTGTGTTCTATACTTTTACCATGTTCATGAAATGTGTTTTCTATGCTTGACCATTTTCATAAAATGTGTGTTCTATACTTTTACTAATTTCATAAAATGTGTTCTACACTTCTACCATTTTCATAAAATGTGTGTTCTATACTTTTACTATTTTCATAAAATTTGTGTTCTATGTTTTTACCATTTTCATAAAATGTGTGTTATGTACTTTTACCATTTTCATTATGTGTGTTCTACTCTTTTACCATTTTCATAAAATGTGTGTTCTACACTTCTACCATTTTCATGAAATGTGTGTTCTATACTTTTATCATCTTTTTTATAAAATGTGTTTTCTATACTTTTACCATTTTCATAAAATGTGTGTTCTACAGTTGTACCATTTTCATAAAATGTATGTTCTGTACTTTTACTATTTTCATGAAATGTGTTCTGTACTTTTACCATTTTCATAAAATGTGTGTTCTACACTTTTACCATTTTCATAAAATGTGTGTTCTACACTTTTGCACTTTTCATAAAATGTGTTCATGGCTTGGAATCACTCCCAGCAGTGGCATCTGGGTAATCTGATGAGAAGAGTATTGGTTTATCTCTATTTGTATGTAATAATGAGTTTTTGCTTGTACGCGTTGTTTATTTTATTGTAATGCGTATCATAGCAGCATGCAGGAGGCCGGTAAGAGTGCACAGGATAGATATTTTAATTAATATATCTCCATTGTTTAGGGTTTTTTAATCAAATTTCAATATGGCCCGAAGCCTTATGTTAAAAAGGCAGAGGGATGATATCTGAGAGAGAGGAGGAAGACGAGAGAGAGAGAGGGCCGAGGAGAGAGGATAGAGAGAGAGGGCGAGAGACGAAGAGAGAGAGAGAGATTTTTATTTTCCATTATTGCACTAAAAATGCAACGGGTACGATCTCAGAGAGAGAGAGAGAGAGAGAGATTTGTATTTTCCATCACTACACTAAAAATGCAACGGGAACTATCTCTGAGAGAGAGAGAGAGAATCTTTTTATTTTCCATGACTACACTAAAAATGCAACGGGAACTATCTCTTAGAAAAGAGAGAGAGAGAGAGAGAGAGAGAAGAGAGAGAGAGAGAGAGAGAGAGAGAAGATTTGTATTTTCCATCACTACACTAAAATGCAACGGCAACTATCTCTTAGAGAGAGAGAGAGAGATAGAGAGAGAGAGAGAAAGAGAGAAGAGATGACAGAAAAATGAGGATTAGAGAGGAGAGAGAGAGAGAGAGAGAGAGAGATTTGTATTTTCCATCACTACACTAAAAATGCAACGGCAACTATCTCTTAGAAGAGAGAGAGAGAGAGAGAGAGAGAGAGAGAGAGAGAGAGAGAGAGAGAGCGTCGTCCACCGATGCATGCCTCTTTGTCGGAATGAATGCCTGGAGTTGATTAATAGGAAAAGTCATGGTTCCCGGGAACGGAGCGAAATTTGTACTTTCTCCGCTGACCGCGGGAGGCTTAATCGCCGCAAATCAATCTATCAGGGAGAGAGAGAGAGAGAGAGAGCGAACGACTTGGCAAGAGGATCTCTCGCGGGGCCTCTTATGCTCTTTTCATTTCAGCCACGAACTTAAACTACTCCTCCTCCTCCTCCTCCTCCTCCTCCTCCTCCTCCTCCACTGTCTGGTAAGAGGATGGACTGACTGACTGATTGACTTTTAAATTTTTTTTTTCTTAGTTAGCTGTCTTGTAAGAGGCAGGATTTTTTTTTTTAAGTGCGAGTGTTTTTTACAAAAATTGTATTTTTTACTTTTTTCAGTTTGGTTATTTGTCTTGCAGAAGGACAGACAATGACTTTTACACGATTTTATTTCTGCCTTTTTTTTTAAAGTTTGGTTAGCTATCTCGTAAGAGGATGGACTGACTGACTTCCTTTAGCTATAGTTTTACTGTTTTTCAGACTGTCTTTTAGTCTGGCTAGCTATCTGTTTGATAAAAGGAAGCACTGGCTCAAATATGTAGGTTGTATTTATACTGGTATTCAGGCTTCTTTGTACCTTGGCTATCTGTCTGGTAAAAGGAATGACCGTCTTATTTTCGCAAGATTTAGCTTGTACTGCTTCTCAAATGTAAAACTAGCATTCAATTTTTTTCCTTAAAAGTCATCGGTCTCTAAAATTAATATTAGATTTTTTCCTCGCAAGTCATCGATCTGTGACAGAGTTTGGATAATTGTCTGATTTCAGAATTTAGTCACTTACTTTTCAGGGTGTATTGGTCTAGTGTTTCAAGGATAAAAGTTGTTTTTCAGGTATTCCCAGGCAGCTGTTTTCTAGGTGTGTTTCTTATTATATTTTCATTGACATGCACTGTAACAGAATGTATTTTAAAGGTTGACCACACTTTGAGAGGTTACCATTTATTGGCTGGGGATTCCCTAGGTGGTTTAATAGTGAACAGTAAGGAGCATACTAGGTTAGGTTAGGCAGAGTTGGGTTGTGTTGGCTCATGATAAACTATGAAAAGCAAAGTGACAGATCTGCGTTACCTCTTCTTCACCTCTCCCCATATTTATTTTAACATTTATCAAGGGATAGGAATACAAACTGTTCCCAGGAAGGCTTTAGGGATAAATTTGAAAAACTCCAGTCCCATTTTTCTTGACCTCAGAGGCATCGAAATCCATTCATAATTGGGTAGATTGGTGCGATATTAAATCGAAGGAACAATTCTCTGTTTTGTCAAAGGAACTGAACTATGCATCCATCAGACAAGAAGTCCTCTTTGGATGCATTTGCTTAATGGGATTTCCGGTACACGTTCGCTTATGCAAAACACACATACACATACACGCATATATATATATATATATATATATATATATATATATATATATATATATATATATATATATACACAGTTTAATTACCATAATGACCTCTTAACTGCTCGAATTGTTAACACTTTTTTTTTATTTATTGTAGTAGCCCCAGTGCCCTCCTAACTTCTCGAAATCATCTTTGGATTCACGTGTCACTTAAAAGCCTGAGATCTAGATTAGATCTCAAGGTTTGTAGTGACAACCGCATCCAAAATGTATAAGAATTCGAGAAGTTAAGGAAGGCCTTGTGGTTGCTACAGTTGCATGCGTGATAAGTTAAAAGTGACTGGTGACTGGAAGTATAGTAGTCAATTTTTTGGGGCTAACTTTATAATACTTATACAATTTTCATTATGGTACTCTGCATTTACTTACCTGAGGGTCGCCACTTGTAGGAAACAATTGACTATATATATATATATATATATATATATATATATATATATATATATATATATATATATATATATATATATATATATATATATATATATATATATAAATTTATACAATTGTCTGTATATATAAAAATGTGTATGTCTTCATAAGTTCTATTTATGTATCTATTTATCAAGATATATATTTATATATCATATAAATAAACATACATACTATATGTTTTATATATATATATATATATATATTATATATATATATATATATATATATATATTATATATATAATATGCATGTACATACATACAAACATGAAAATTGTGTGAACTCGTCTAACCCAGAAAAAGAACCGTGTTTCCTTGGGTCAGGCCATTCGAATGCCAAACGTGTCTCGCTCGTTCACTGGTACCAAAGAACTACTGCTTCTTCTTCCCGAGAACACCTAGGCGGAGTCCGTCTCTCTCTTATCTTTTGATGAAGTCGCCGGGTAAATAGAGAATGACTTCGTCGGAGCGTGAGGGGAAGATCCCTTTCATTTTTCAGACGTTGACCTTTCGTTCGGTTTAAGATGCTGACTGTTGATGGGGTTATGTGGTAAACTTTGGCGGCGACGCTGCGGACTTGGTTTCAAGATCGTTCGTGTCCTTTGAATTTTTGTTTGTTTGTTTGTGGTTTTGAATAGTTGCTTGATAGTGTGTTTATGTAAGTGCGTGCTCACACAAACAGAGATTTATATGTATATGAATATATGGTGAAATTGTAATTAGATTTCCATGCAACGAGTTTCTTATATGATGAAATTATACTTGAAGTTATATATATATATATATATATATATATATATATATATATATATATATATATATATATGAATAACAAACTGATTTACTTGATGGGTTATTTCCATGTACCTAATTTATCTGCTTGCAATGGAAAGATGTTTGCAAACCAGCTTTGTTTACATTTGTGCAAATTCACAGAAACCTACAAGTTGCATAGATGTCAACTTGATTATTATTATTATTATTATTATTATTATTATTATTATTATTATTATTATAGTCAGTAGATGAACTATGTTCATGTGGAACAAGCCCACCACAGGGGCCAAAGACTTGAAATTCAAGCTTCCAAAGAATATGGTGTTCTTAAGGAAGAAATAAGAGAAAGTAAAGTGGAGTGCAGGGAGAAGAGATCCCACTTATCAAAAAAGAAAAACAAATAGTAGATAAATTTATAGATAGATAAAAATAAATTGATGATAGATAAGAAAAAGTATTCAAATACAAGACACAAGGATCAAGCGTCCGATGATGAATGTAGTTATTTTTTAGTTTTCGTTTCTCGAGCGACTTTCTTGTCGTTCTTATTGGGCTGAATTTATATAATAATAATAATAATAATAATAATAATAATAATAATAATAATAATAATAATCGTGAGTTTTTCCTCTGTCTGCTTTTTATCAGGAATAATTTTACTATAATGGGCGTTATGTCTGTCCGTCCGTCTGTCATTCAATCACGGCCAAACGGTTGGTCCGATGGGCATGAAACTTGGCAGAGTTGTAGTGGGGACCCCTAAGATGGTTTATAATGGGATTACATCCTACCTCCCCACCCCCACCCCCCTCCGAAGGGGGTGGGGGTGAGAAGTGTTTCCCTGAAAAGGAGCTGTTTCTGCCCGTGAAATGGGGCTGGTTATGCCCGTAGATTGCTAATAATAATAATAATAATAATAATAATAATAATAATAATAATAATAATAATAATAATAATAGCTAATGCAGTATTCTGTCCTGTTTAGTTAGTTAAAATAAGTAAGCCACACTCTTATTCCTCCACATTAAGCTGAAATGAATAAGACACAGTATCAACGTAAAGAGCAGTGTAAACTTCAGAAAAAGAAAGAGGAGAATCATTTAGACCCTCCTGTTGGGCCAAAGTAGAAAACTGACTAAAGAAGTCTGCTGAATATTTCAACCCCCGCCATCTGGGACTTACTGGCATAATGATGATGATGATGATGATTGATGATGATGACGGCCCTGACGATGCCAAATAGCATGACAGTCCCTGAAATAATAAGGCGGCGGTCACGCGTTTTGTTTCCGAAGTTTGGACAAGCGAAAGAATCCCAAATGAGCTTCGAAATGTTAGGAGAAAGTCGAAGAAATTTTTCAAGCTGGCTAAGGGTCCCCCATTCCCTCCACCCCTTCCCCTCCTCCCCCCACCTACCACCAACCACCCCTCAGTCATCCTACACCGCCCCCCTCCCCCTCCTTGGCTTCTGGTAAACTTAAGGGGGTCGACGTTCATTCTGCATGACTTTCGAGAAAGGGAGAGAGAGAGAAAAAATGTAAAGTCGTTTTGGCTGAATGCCAAAAAAAGGGAAGACGATCAAGTTTTTCACGGGTCGTAAATTTAATTTTTCTTTTCTTTTCTTGTTTAATTCTTAGTCGTCGGAATCCTCAAAAAGAAAAAAAAAAAACCTCAAAAAAAAAAAAAAAAAAAAAGCTGAAAATTTATCTAAATATATATTTTTCCCTAAACATGATCCATGACATTTGCAAAGGTTGCTGAAGATCGTTGTCTTTTAAGTCTTTTTATTTTTGTGGGTTTTTTTTCCCGTAAGGTTTATATATGATATGATCAGGACGCTATGTAGGATATTTTCTTAATTTCTAGTTTTCTGTCAAACTATTAACATGGCTTTGTCTGTCCGACCGCACTTTGTCTGTCCGCCCTCAGTTTTTAAAAGCTATGTAGGCTAGAGGGCTGCAAATTGGTATGTCGATCAACCACCCTCCAATCTTCAAGCATACCAAATTCCAAGGCTCTACCCTCAGTAGTTTTTACTTTATCTAAGGTTAAAGCTGACCACAATCGTGAGCCTGGTAACGCTATATAGGGCAGGCCACCACCGTGCCGTGGCTGAAAGCTTCATGATCTGCGGCTCATACAGCATTATACCTAGACCACCGAAAGATAGATCTATTTTCTGTGTTCGTGACTATACGCTGTTTAGAAAACACGATTGCGCCGAAGACATTTTATATACTTGTTGTTTAAGGTTTATGATAGGACCGGGAGGATGTTCAGGTTATTTTCTTATATATTTATATATATATATATATATATATATATATTATATATATATATATATATATATAATATATATATATAATGTATAACTGAATCACGAAAGTTTGGAACGCGATAAATGCACTTTCCTTCTTGGATTATACATTTATATATAATATATATATATATATATATATATATATATATATATATATATATATATATGTATATATGTACATAGTATATATATATATATATATATATATATATATGTGTATATATATATATATATATATATATATATATATATATAGTGTGTGTGTGTATGACTGAAATCTTGAAACAAAAAATTTTGCTACCAAAACTTTTCCTCAAATTGTGGTTTTCATTTTCTTATCAAGAATTTCTGTGTCCAGAATCTCGTGGAATAAGAATTTTCCACGTGTCTTTGATTCGACTTTCTTAATATTTTTTTTTACTTCTTCACGCGTCTTTAATTCGACTTTCCTAATAATTTTTGACATCACGTGTCTTTAATTCGACTTTGTTAATAGTTTCTTTACTTCTTCACGTGTCTTTATTTCGACTTTCTTAATATTTTTTTTTACTTTTTCACATGTCTTAATTCGACCTTCTTAATCCTTTTTTACTTCTCCACGTGTCTTTGATTCGACTTCCTTAATAATTTTTTACTTCTTCACGTGTCTTAATTCGACTTTCTTTATAATTTTTTTACTTTTTCACATGTCTTAATTCGACCATCTTAATCATTTTTTACTTCTCCACGTCTCTTTAATTCGACTTCCTTAATCATTTTTTACTTCTTCACGTGTCTTAATTCGAGTATCTTAATCATTTATGACTTTATCCGCAAAGATTTACGAAAGCAAGAAGATTTATTAAAGGTTTTCAGCATTCTTGCGTTTGTGTTAATTATTCTTTTGTTCAGTCTTACTTTTATGTTATCCTCGTTTTTTTTAAAGCTTTACCTTGTTTTTCCTTCCATTTACACGTGTTTTTAGTCCTCCTTTACCGTTATTCGTTTATTTTAAGCCTTCTTTCTGATTTCTTCTTCTTCCATCTTCTATTTTTATTTTCGGCCTTCTTTCTGATCTCATCTTTTTCCATCTTCTGTTTTTATCTCACCCCATGTTTATTCTCTTTTATTTTCGGCCTTCTTTCTGATCTCATCTTTTTCCATCTTCTGTTTTTAATCTCTCCCCATGTTTATTCTCTTTTATTTTCGGCCTTCTTTCTGATCTCATCTTTTTCCATCTTCTGTTTTTAATCTCACCCCATGTTTATTCTCTTTTATTTTCGGCCTTCTTTCTGATCTCATCCTTTTCCATCTTTTGTTTTTATTATGACCCCATGTTTATTCTCTTTTATTTTCGGCCTTCTTTCTGATCTCATCTTTTTCCATCTTCTGTTTGTATTCTCACCCCATGTTTATTCTCTTTTATTTTCGGCCTTCTTTCTGATCTCATCTATTTCCATCTTCTGTTTATATTCTCACATCTGCTTTCACCATCCCTCTGTTTTTCCTCGAGTGATTCACTTCGTCTAATTTTCGCGGAATGGATAATGTATAATGTCACAGCAGCTGAGGGGAATCCTGTTTTGAGACATTAAATTGCTTACGCCCGTCACCCCCTATAGAAAACGGGGTAACAAAACATTAAATTGTTTTAGGCTCGTTTATCCTCCTATCCTCCCCACTCGGAAACCCATAACAAAAACATGCAACACAGAATGAGCTAAGAGCATACCGCTGCTTCTACTTTAAAAAAAAAAAAATAATAATAAAGGTTTCCCAGATTTCAGTAGAGCTCCGGGAATCTTTGTGTGTTTCTTCTATGACATTAGATGGGAATGGGAATTTCACTTAAGATTTTCAATATTTATATATTATGCCTTTTGTTTCTTACAGTGACCGTCCCTGTTAGTGGTTGTACATATATATATATATATATATATTATATATATTATATATTATATATATATATATATATATGTATTATATATATATATATATATATATATATATATACATATATATATATATATATATATATATATAGTGTGTGTGTATATATACATATACATATATATATAGATATATATATGTATATATATTATTTATATTTATATATGTTTGTTAAAAAGTTTCAGGTGAATGGTTACCCTTCATCAATTTCTTAGAAAGTCCTTTTCAACGCAACTTCGATTTCTTCCTTCCCTCGTCTTTACGAAGTGACCCGCGCTGGGAGATAATCCTTGGAGACTTGAGAGAGAGAGAGAGAGGAGAGAGAGAGAGAGAGAGAATGTAGAATGTTTGTGACGTCCCAGGTGGCGATGTTCAAGAATCTTTTGGACCCAGCCTCCGTGTATCCTTCGGATACCTGTCTTGATCCTTTGTCTCGCTTCTTGTACGACACAGGTCTCCAGGGACGACAGAGAGAGAGAGAGAGAGAGAGAGAGAGAGAGAGAGAGAGAGAGAGAGCAGTGGTGGTCAGTAAAGGCTCACCAAGACATTCCACTTTCCAAGTTTTCGTCAATAATTCAATTCTCATTTGTGTCGTGAGTCTCTAAGCCCTAAATGAGAAAATGCATTGGCGAAAATCTTCTTGTATTTGTACCGTAAATTACCACCGAAGAATTAAGTCAGGGGCAGCGATTTATTCGATTATTTTGTGATAATAGAAGGTCCCTGCTTGTCCAGAGGTAGCGCTTGTCTTTCTGTCTCCTGTGGGATTCAGGCTGCTATTTTTTTCTTGTCGATTCAGTCCGAAGAAGTTTATATCCTGGATTGCATTGTTTTGCATCGGGGACGACAGAGAATGCAGAGATGGTGTTCTCCGTCAACTCTTAAAGACGACGGTTCTGTTTACCTTTGAGAAAATAGATGGCGAGGGCTTTTTGTCTATCCGTCCGCCCTCAGATCTTGAAAACCACTGGGGCCAGAAGGTTGCAAATTGGGATGTCGATCATCCACTCTTCAATCTTCAAACATACCAAATTGCAGCCCTCTAGCTTCCGTAGATTTGATTATATTTAAGGTTTAAGTTAGCCATGATCGTGCGTTTCGCACACCGGGCTATGCTGAAGGTTTCATGGGCCGCGGCTGAGAGCTGGGAGTTTCATACAGCATTAGATGTTGTTCAGGAAACTCGATTGCGCCGAAGAGACTTCGGCGCATTTTTAACTGGTATTTTTTAGAAGTCGGACGGCATGTGTCTTAAGGATTTGGATAAGTGCCGTCAGTGCACCTCATGTGGTTCACTGTAGACATTGCTAAAGGACGTTCTCGCCGTCCCTGCACCCACTTTTTAACCATTTACTTAACCTCTACTATCCAACTCCTCCAACACTTTTATTTTCACCTTGTGCCGATGGGGTCCCATTGCTTGGGTCCTTTAGCTAAATCTTCGTAAATCGTTTTCATCAAAAGCTTCCTTTATAAGGGATTTTGTTAGTGATTTATGAAAATGTAATCTCACGCGACCTTGACTGGCCTTCTTTTTCAAACCAGACACTTGAGTTAACATCACTCAGTCCATTTTTCCTCCTCCCTTACAATTAAGTATTGTAAATTCATATGACCTTTCCTGGTCTTAACTATTAAATAGTACCGTCCGTCCAAGTCGACACGTTTGAGCGCTATTTTTACAGATGAAGGCCTTTTGCGAGAGAACGCGTTTTAAGTTAATCTTAACTTATTGTGTCTCTAATACTGCTTCCAGTGCTTCTGTCCACCTGGAATGACATGGGAATCTTTTCTTGCGTGACATTTTACTCTTAGGTTTTAGTTTGCTGTAAAAGAAAACTTTTGAGATGGTTATTTGTCGGTCCGTCCGCACTTTTTTTCTGTCCTCCCACAGATCTTAAAAACTATCGAGGCTAGATAGCTGCAAATTGGAACGTTGATCATCCACCCTCCAATCATCAAACATACCAAATTGCAGCCCTATAGCCTCAATAGTTTTTATTTTATTTTAGATTAAAGTAAGCTATGATTGAGCATCTGGCACGGCTATAAGGCCGCCACGGGCCGGGGCTGAAAGCTTCATACAGCATTATACGCTGTACTGACAACTCGATTGCGCTGAAGTTTTTTCCGGCGCATTTGGTACTTGTTTTCTCTATTAACCCTTTAGTGTGACCCGCCATACCACTCTTCAAACTCCTTGACCTTGTGACCTTTGTTCTCATTGGTTTGTTTTCGTTTTAGGAAGTTACTTGCCCATTTGCCCTTAGAGTTTTCAATGGCATTATCATCCTCGATTGACACGAATCATCGAAAAATACGTTGACCTTTTGACCTTGGACTTTGCGTCTTCGTCTTGTCATTCGTTTTAGGAAATGACAATGTTCGTATATCGTAGCGGATTTAATTATTTATATATTTATTTATTCACGTATTTATTTTACCTTAGTCCATGGTATAGAATCATCATACATATGGCATCATGCAGTGACCTTGACCATGATAATTTTTTCTTTCTTAATGATAATTTTTTTCTTTCTTAATGATAATTTTTGTTTCTTTCTTAATGATCATTTTTTTCTTTTCTTAAATGATAATTTTTCTTCTTTAATGATAATTGTTTCTTCTTCTTAATGATAATTTTTTAATTAATGATAGCTGAATGGATGTTCCGACTGCAGTTCTTGGACTTTGGTTCTAAACACTTTACATTCATGTGTTCTTTCCTTGAATATCTATGTCTCTATGACGTTTATTGTCCTTATCATAACTGAAAGGTGATGATTTTTTCTTGATATGGTTTTTTTATCATCTTATGTCTAAATGGGGCAAGGGAGTTGTCGCCTGCAGTGTGCCTTGTTTGCCACATTATAGGCGGTTCTTTGCAGTGTCCTTTCGGTGACCCAGCTGCATAGCGTTCCCATATGGCTGTCCACTCCTATCTAACTTTCCCGTGCTCCAATTTTCACCTGAAATTTAAAAGCGAATCCTTCGAACATCCCCTGGGACGGCTTATTGATTCGTCTGAGTGATGTAGTTCAACCAATTAGTAATAATAATAATAATAGCATGAGTCACTAAGACGATGAAGAAATCCACAATGGTATAAATGTATATACATTTTACATTGATACACCATTATGTATTTCTTCGTCATTAATAATAATAATAATAATAATAATAATAATAATAATAATAATAATAGCATGAGTTACTACCTAAAATAGCGAAGAACTCCACAATGATATATTTGTGTGTATAGATATAATATACCATATATATATATATAGATATATAATAGTTCAATATATATTATATATAATACTAATATATAATTATATATATACCGTATTAATATATAGACAATATAATATATATATATATATATATACGTATATAATTAATATATATAATATATATATATACGTATATACGTAAGTATATATATAGTTATATATAATCATAATATATATTATATAATATATATATATATTAATATATAATATATTAATATATATATATATATATATACACACACACATGCATACATACATACGTACATATATTACATTGAAATACCTTTCTGGATTTCCCAGCCAGTAATGGTAACAATAATGACAATGGTTGCAGGTCCACAATGATATCGCATATGAATATAAAGTCTTTGATAGATAATGAAAGCTTTCGAACCTTGTACTAGATTCATCTTCAGTCAAGTGATCATTATGGCTTTAAAGATCCGTCGAAGTAAATTTCTGAACAGGACAATTCCACGTTCGTCGTTGTGGAATTGTCCTGTTCAGAAGTTTACTTTTATTATCCATTAAAGACTTTATACCTCACATGCGATATTATTGTGGACCTGCAACCATTGTCATCATTTTCGACATGGAAAATTGTGCCCAATAATGATAATGATAATAATAACAGTGACCCTCATTAATGATTTATACCTCAATAAATGAATTGCGAAATATCTCTTCATTTGAAGCTGATTTTATTGTTACTTTTGGCCACAGATATTAAAGAGCCTCGTGTTACGCGGGCGCCACTGACTGTGAATGGTCCTATGACCTTACGGTGACATTTTCCTTTCTTAAGCAACAATATTTTACATTCCAGACCGAATCGGAATTCCTGGAAGAGGAAATCTCTTTAAGAACTGGAATCCTGTGAGGTTACGGAAAATCATTAGTTTTGGAAGGGGGACATAACAATTTTGAGATTTAGATATTTTATGTTATTTTTTTTTCTTTTATATATAATTCATGAGCTTCCGGGTGGACTACGTCAGATTCTTAAGCTGTGTAGGAGTTTATAAAATTGTTTTGTGGTTCTTTGATACGCGACAGAAAATGTATGCACTGCGTTCTAGCTCTTGGGAGATTTGAGGAAATATGTCTTATCCATTTCAATGTTTGTTATGTTGACATAAGTCCATTATTCCTGTAAACTGAGGTTTTAATTATATTCTATCAATTCGAAGATACTTGAGAGTAGTTTTCTTACCCATAAACAAACATTTGAGCAGTGATTTTATATGAACGGTATGATTAGAATCGTAATTTTGGAGGCAGGATGCAACCCGGAACCCCACACTATAAATACCACCCAGTCGAATTAGAGGACTGTGATAAAAAATAATAATAATAATAATAGTAATATTGTATTTTACTTGCTCTCCATTTTTTCCAGCAGCTAATTTCATGAAATTCCCCGCCTCCGAAGTCAGCGCTTTCTGAATCGTATCTTTCTTGTTTCACGAAATCCTTCGGTGCAAACATAGTAGAGAAATTCTCACCTATTAAATGCACATTCGATGGAAATCTTGTATCACCCGCATAGTGAGGCCTTACCCATGTAACGTGTGCATGTTTATCCTACAAAACCTCTTAACAATATTGCAAACCTCTGTGACAGATTTTGCAGAATACGCATCTTGCACTTCACTTATTTCATAAATCCCCAGTGATTCCGCAAACTCGTGGGTAACTGCATCTTTTGCAAAATTCTATGTTCCATTCTGTGCGCTCGCGAGGCGCTCGCTGGATTCCTTTGGAGATAGGTATATATTTTAGAAAATATCTTCTTATTAATACATTTAGCTGGACCTTGGCTACAGTTCATATGACCGGTCCATTTTACCTTGTATTTTTATTCGCCCAGTTTAGCGCGAGACAGATTTGGCATAGTTTGACCTTTCTGTGAAGTACATGTGTATTTCATGCTATACAGTATCAAGAATATTTAGCATAGAACAGGGCCTTTGACGTGCTTCATGGAATGCTTCAAGCATGTATAATAGAATCATTCATTAACATATAAAAAATTCTATCCGCTCTAGCAGGTTGTAAACCACAGAGCCTTACTTCCTAAAGATTTTAAATTCTTAGTCCCCGGTAGGCTCCATAAAATGAATATCTTCTACATTCAGGCTTGTCAGAAACACACCATTTTCAAATGTATTTTACTATTTCTTCTGGCCTCAAGGAATCATTCATTCACTTAGGTTTATCAAAAAAAAAAAAAAAAAAAAACTTTGTGTGCCAACTTGTGTGTGTTTTTAAATGGCTTCCTACGGAGATCATTCTCTCTCTCATCATTTCCCCAGATGACGTTAATAAGAGATCATTGATCTTAAAGCTTCAACTGTGATCCCGGTTTCATAAGGAAGTGACTGAATTAGTAGTTTCAAAAGATTTTGTAGATTTTCTTTAGTCATACTGTTCCCCCTTTCGTGCAGGCGAGACTTCAAGGATATTTGCATTGTGAATGAAATTAATCGATGAATTCTGCAAGTAGCGAAATGTTTTGAAAATTTAAATTCACATGACAGCAATTATAGACTCTCTACTTCATTTTTAGCTTTCTGGAAAATAAAGCTATTGAGATTGCACTTTTTCTATCCGCCCTCAAATCTCAAGAACTACTGAGGCTAGAGGGCTGCAAATTGACGCGTTGATCATCCACTCTCCAACCATCAAACATACCGAATCCCAGCCCTCTAGGCTCAGTAGGTTTTACTTTATTTAAGGTCAAATTTAGCCATGATCTTGCGTCTGGCACCACTATTGGTGCCAACAACGACGGCCACCACCGGGCTGTTGCTGAAAGTTTCTTAATTCGCAGCTGAGAGTTTCATGGGCCGTGGCTCAGAATTTCATACAGCATTGTACGCAGTACGGAAAGCTCAATTGTGCCGAAGTTCTTTTTTATTTATTAGTATTATTAGTTTTTTTTTTTCAAATATAATGATATAACGGAACATTTTTACAACAGCTCCCGCGGTAATTCTATATTAGAAAGAAAAAAATCTCGATATATCAGTGTTTAGTTTACATCTCAAAGAGTCATTTGCTTTTTTCTCATAGTCGTAAATGTTTTAAACATGTTGCTTGTTTTTGACTCTCAACTTGAACTACATATTTTTTTCCTTTTTAAAATTATGTTCATAGCTCACTTTGTAAGAAATTCGGGAGATTATTTTCCCCTGAATATATCAAGTTAGAAGGAATGACAAAAACGGCTTTTGTATCAATTGTAAGATGTTAAAAGGATAGTTCGTCACGGTTTGTAAACATTTCAACCCTTATTGCACGAACATTACATCAATATTTAGATGACAGCTATACTATATATATGCGCTGTCTCAAATAGAAGAACCCCATGTATTCCCCGTGTCCTTCATTCCCTTCAGAATTAGGGTAGAAAAACATTATTTTATTCATTAAAAAAAAAGAACAACGTGGGTCTCCTGTTACATTAAAATTTTCTCGCAATGGAATTTAATGAACTTTCAATCCCAAGGTTCTGACCCTTTTTTTTTTTTTTTTTTTTTTTTTTTTTTAAGACTTGTTGAGAATTTGACTGCCAGATGTGTGTATTGCAATAAACGTCATGTAGTCATTGCTTGCCTGTATGAAGTGGAACTTCAAAGGTTCAAGCAAAGATGAAACATTTTTATGTATTCATTAATTAATTCATTTCATTTTTCTTTTTAATGTGTGGTCCCTTCTTTCTATACTTCATTCTCTTACTGGCGAGCGCCATATTCTTTGGAAGCTTGAATTTCAAGTCAGTGAGAGATGTGTATTTCTGGTGAAAGAAGTTCACTCTCGACGTGGTTCGGAAGTCACGTAAAGCCGTTGGTCCCGTTGCTGAATAACCACTTGTTCCATGCAACGTAAAAAACACCAAATAAACAACAAAACAAAAACAACAAAACAATAATAATAATTAATAATAATAATAATAATAATAATAATAATGAAAAGTATTTGCTAATAAAAATAGGTTCTTGTTTTAAGCAGTGAGAGTGCCGTGTTATTTCTTATAGCTTTCCGCTTTCTATCTCTGCAATGAGATTTATCATCATATTTTGTGCTTCTTTAAATAAATTGCTAGAATTAGGAAAAAAAGAAACTAACAAGGTGTCAGACCTTTATATTGACAAAGATTTACGAAATTGGGTAATTTCAATATATATAATATGTAGTATAGATACTGCAATATAAAGGCTGGTGTAGTATGTGTGTGTGTATATATATATATATATATATATATATATATATATATATATATATATATATATATATATGCATATGCATAAGCCAGGTACTATGTCGTACCTCTAAGTAAATGGGGATACAATCCACAATGAAGTAAAATCCTCCTTGTGGTTGTATCACCCATATATATATATATATATATATATATATATATATACCCCTATATATATATATATATATATAATATATATATATATATATATATATATTCCTACAAAAGCCAAATATTTGTTTGCGTATATTATTATTGATTATTATTATTATTATTATTATTATTATTATTATTATTATTATTATTATTATTATTATTATTATTATTATTTAATCTTCTTCCATTCCCTTTTCCTCTGTATTTGTTTGTGTGTGTGTTAGTTTTTGAGGAGAGGGTGCTATTGAAATAACTATACTCTCAAAAAGCTTTGAGAATTAATGCCATGGAAGGAATTTTTTGTACAACCTTTCCCTTCAAAGAAACTTCCCAGAATTGTTCAAATTCTTCTTCATCTTCTTCCTCTCCTTGACAGGAGTGCTGATAAATATGCACCACAAGAATTTTTTTTTTTTTACAGCGTTTCGGAATAGATATGACATGAAGTATTCATTCCAGACTTCACGGTTCTTGTCTTATACAGAGGAATCGTGTCTTATACAGAAGGAGGTCTTTTCATGGACTGACGCGAAGAGAACTTTCGTCATTTTTCTTGCATCTCGAGAGTTGAAGAACCCAGAAGAAATTGATGAAGGGGATTTTTTATTTCCTTTCCTCCGTTGAATATTCCTAACTTCTCGGTGGTCTCCCAAGAAGTTTCTCTGCTCAAGGCTGAAGCCATTTCAATTTGTTATTTTTGTGGGTTTGGGTTTCGCGTTCGACTTTTATACCTCGAAGCTCATCAAGAATTCATGTCGTTTAAAATGCATACCTACCTCCTCTTTCCAATGTTAAGAGTTTTTTTTTTTTTTAATTCAGATTTTAAATAGCTTTTGATTATAGCAGTGCAACTTGATTATTCTGTGCTACCGAAAGATCATTTTTCCTATATTATGTTGATTCCTACTTTAAAGAGTAGTTAAATAGCAATACAATTTGTTGATTATTTTGTGCCACAAGAAGATAATTTCGTCTGAACTATTTTTATTTATTATGAAAATTTCTTATTTTAATATTATGATCTAACTTGCAAATGTCAGATCATTTAAAATTACAAACTGTTTTTTTCTGGTATGCTGAAAATCATCGTTAATCGTTATATTTCTTATAATAACAAAAGAAAATCAAAATAAAATCTCAGATTCATTCATTTTATTTTTATTTTTAACATAAACAGTCGGTATTCATCACAGTTTAGGGGTCATTTGACAAAAGAAATCAACATTTGCTTCTTAACATCACGCAACCTTCTCCAGCCGGGAGTGCTTGATGGACTTTTCGTAAACTAATTCCAGTTTTTGTGGGTGCTGCTGGACTTCGCATAACCCAGTTCCAGTCATAGGCGCTTTGGCTGGACTTTACATAGCCTTATTGCATTCTTGAGTGCTGGCTGGACTTTCCAGATTCGTCTATGGCTGGACTTATTTTTTCCTTTCGTGTCCAAGCCATAGGTGCTAGCTGGACTTCGTGTAACCATATTACAGACATGGCTGGTGGCTGGACTTGTCCTATCCCTAGTCGAACCATGGGGGCTGGCTGGACTTTGTATGTATCATTATTCCAGCCATTAGTACTGGCTGGATGTCCCCTATCTTTTGATACTGAAGTAGATGGTGTTGGATGGACTTGATGTATTATTAAGTCCAGGTTGGTGGCTGGACTTTCTCTGTTGAAGTTTGTTGGTATTGGATGGAGTTTTCTTATACAAATACCAACCTTGTGTGCTGTTTGGACTTCATGTATCCATCCGTGTTCAAGTGGTTATGTATCCTTACTCCAGTCCTAAATAGTAACTTGGACTTCATGCATCTCCCTCCCAATTCCAGCCTATAGGGTCCACACTGGATTCTCCACATTTCCCATTCAGGTTGTGAGTGCTGGCTTTCCATAGCCCTCCCTATGGCTGGAATCCTCATGCATGGCTATCAGCCGCTTTGCGAAGTCTTTGTTCTTCCTCATCCCTCCTAATTTATTCCGTCTTCTAAATCACGCCATTTGCAACGTCCTCTGGTCGAGATGGGCGACTTTTGTCTTTTCAAAGCTGCTTGACTCGGTCGTCGCGAATCCTCCCTGCGAAAAGTTCACGGAATGTAGTCTCTCTCTACTCTCTCTCTCTCTCTCTCTCTCTCTCTCTCTCTCTCTCTCTCTCTCTCTCTCTCTCATATCATGTGATTTGAGGTTGCTGGGTTGTATTTGTTTATGAAAAGGGAGAGTCATGGAGCGAGCATTATGATTGAATAATAAATTATTTTTTTATTATTAAAATAAAAGGTAGCGATAGCAACGACTGTAAAGATATAATGACAAATTACAGTTGTGTGGTCTATCTTGACAGAAACAAAAGCAAAAATTATTTTCTTATTAAAAACAAACTTGATATTTAACAACAACAGTAAAGATATGATGACTAATGACAGTTGCAAGATTATTTTATTAACAAATAAAGAAAAAATCTGATAATTTTGATAATGATGATGATGAATGGTGTAAAGATATAGTAAGGCACGTTAACGAATGAAATCTAGTAAGCATGAAACCATTTTTTTATTAGTAAAATCAATAATTTCCAGCCACCCATAAAAACAATCATTTCCAGGTGAAATAGGTTTTTTTGAAGAAGTTAGATCCAGGAAATGATCATTGGTGGTGGTAGTGGGAATACTTGATGAATAAATAACTCTTCCTAAACTGGCTTTTGAGTTACCAGAAAGTAGTATCTTAATGAATGATGAACATACCTGAATAGTATCGTTGGGTGTTTTCATAATGACAACAGAAACCCGTAGAGTTCTACAATTTAATCTGCTGGGTTACATTTCATAGACGCTGAAGTATTTCCTCTGCCATAGCCTGGGGTGGAAAAGAAAATTTTTATTAAAAATGGAACCTAGTGGCATTTGTCTTATTTAATTTTATCGCTTACTCGGGGAGTGAGCTACAAATTACGTTGTTTTTGTTGTTGTTGTTCTTGTTTGGGGTAGGAAAGCCTAAAACGGCCAGGAAAAGGTGTTTCTCGTCAAGTTGAAGATACAGGAGTTTTAGGATAGGTTATTTATTATTTATTTATTGGAATGAAAATATGAAAAATAATCTGCATTTTTAACAGTACAGAAAATTTTTTTCTAATAAAATATAGCGTATTTATTTTAATATTCTTTGGCGAAATATTGTTCCATTTGCCTGTAGATTTTAGCACGGGGCTCGAGTAAGCTGGAGGTCGAATCACGCCTTGTTTTACTTTTGTTGTTAATCAAATGTTTGTTTATTTCATTTTATTCCGTTTGTTGCTTATTCACATGTTCATGTTTATGTACATAGGGGTACTCCATTCTATGGAATCGTCATTATTAGATATGTCGTAATTTGGACTTATTTATAGGAATATCTATAGGAATTGAGGAGACTAAAAAAATTTTAACTTGGCATTTCAGGTCCGGTTTGGAAAAAAAAAAAAATAATAATAAAAACGAATTGGTGCCTTTAGAAATTTCCGAAACCTCTTTGACATCAAGTGGGTGAAACAGACGTAAAATTGGAATAATTTTTTTTATTTTTATTTTAGATTCGAAATGTGCCCAATTTTTACAATGAAATAAAAACGGTAGATTTTTTGGGTATTTCTTAGATTCTCTCTCTCTCTCTGCTCTGAGTCTGGAAAAAAAGGAAACAGGAGCTAGTGTCATTACCAACGCCACGGACACATCAGCAGCGCCATCTAGTGGCTGAAAGGAAAAAAAGAAATCTATTTCCTTTGAATCCTCTGCTGATCTCTAATTGCAAAACATTGCTTGGGAAGCCACATACATAGGCCTGAGGTCACGGCATTCAATTTCTTCATTTCGTTTCGCGTATTTTTGTGAATTGGAAATTTGCCCCCCCCCAAAAATTCCCCTTTTTTGTTTTCTTTTTTTACTAAGCCTATACCGGAGACATTGAAAAATTCAGCGCTAAAGTATTATTTTTTTTTTTCAGGCTTTGCAAGCATTTTATTTTTTGCTTTGTGTATGTACTTGCCCATGTATATACGCAGATTTACTGCTGTTTAATATACTTATCTCCTTCATTTTTACTTTGTATGTACTTGGCCAGATGTATATGCAGAGTTACTGTTGTTTGATATATTTATCTCTTTCTTCAGAACAAATTGTGTCAGTTTCTGGTTGCTGGAAGTAATTTGTTGAAAGATATCTGTCACCAATTTATAGACAAGCCATTCGAAGTTCTGTTTTTAATCCACGCGAAGAACGTCATTTCAAATGACCTGAGAATTGCTGCTATACTTCCACTGTTTTTCTTTTTTTCTTTTTTTTCTCGTTTACACTGGACTGCTATTAGCTTTCCATCACACGACGAGGTCAGATTTTCCTACTGAGATGTTCTTTGTATTATTAACACTGGACTGAACTTAATGATCGATCATTATTAAGGTCAGATTTTCCTACTGATTTTTTAT
>NC_061097.1:51064110-51066610 GCF_015104395.2 Macrobrachium nipponense | reverse complement strand
TATTTACAGTTATATTAAATTCTAGATCTTTTAAGACAGTACCAAACAAACAGCGTTTGCTGAACTTGCTTACTATTATTAGTTCGTCGAATGCTTCCTTGCAATATATGTCGTCTTTTTATGAATGAAGTCAAGGCTCTGACGTTTGTCAATGAAAATTGTCAATGAAGTTTATGAAAATAGAGATAACTGGTAAAGCCTACTTATAATCCGTTTTCATATTTCGCCATTACCTTCAGAAAGAAACAATGTTTGAACTTACCACAGGAAAGTTTGATATCATTATATGGGTGATATTGAGAAGTAATTAAAACAAACTTATAAAAAACACCTTTTGAAACCTGGAGAGAGAGAGAGAGAGAGAGAGAGAATCACACCAAAGAGACACTTTTAATAAAACTCATTACTAGAGTACAACTTCAGACTAGCTGTGCATGTGTGTGTGTGTGTGTGTGTATGTGTGTGTGTGAGTGTGTGTGTGAGTGTGTGTGTGTGGCACTGGGCATCGTATGTGAGGGCGCTCGTTTACGTATCCCTAAGTGCGAGAGGCAAGTCAGGGTGTATACGTGTGTATCCATTCAAAGCGATGGTTAGCGACAAGGAATTCGCTGATATCCGGGATCATGTAACGTAATGTCGACAGAAGTGTGTTTGTCGACGCTTTGATTATTGTTGTGTTTGTGTGTTCGTGATGTGAGTGTGCGTGTCCGACACTCTCTCCTGGGCTGCTCATGTTCGCGTGTTCAACAGATAAGCCCCGTGGCTGGCCGCCCCCGCTGCCACCGACGGAATTTGGTCTGGGGAAGGGGAAGGGGAAGGGGAGGGCAAGAGGAGAGTGTTGGAAGAGGGAAAGGGTAGGAAAGGAGTTGGAAGAGGGGAAGAGGAGAGTGTTGGAAGAGGGAAAGGGTAGGAAAGGAGTTTGGAAGAAGGGGAAGGGAGAAAGTGTGGGAAGAGGAAAGGGGTAGGAAAGGAGTTGGAGAGGGGAAGAGGAGAGTTGGAAGACGGAAAAGGGTAGGAAAGGAGTTGGAAGAGGGGAAAAGAATGGAAAAAGGAGGGGAAGAGGAAAAGGGTAGGCAAGGAGTTGGAAGAAGGAAAAGGGAAAATGGAGGAGAAGGGGAAGAGGGGGCAAAAGAAGGGTATTGGAAGAGGGGAATGGGAAGGGAAAGGGATGGGAAGGGAGGGAAGTTAATTAGGAGGAATGTTGGAAGAGGGGAGGGGTGGACAGGAGGTTTGGAAGAGGCAAACCAAGGAAAAGGAAGGGGAAGGGGAAAGAGGGAGGGGGGGGTCAAGAGAAGGATATATTGGAAGAGGGGAGGAGGGAATAATATGGAGGGCAAGAGGGGTAGGACAGGAGTTGGAAGAAGGCAAAGGGAAAAGGAAGGGGAAGGGGAAGAGGGGGTCAAGAGAAGGATATTGGAAGAGGGGAAGAGGAGGGAATAGGGAGGGCAAGAGGGGAGTGTTGGAAGAGGGGAAGGGTAGGAAAAGAGTTGGAAAAGAGAAAAGGGAAGGGAAAGGAAGGGGAATAGTAGGGAAAGAGAAGGGTATTTAAAGAAGGGAAGGGAAAAAAGGGGAAAAAGAAAGGAGGGAAGGTGGAGGGAGAGAAAAAAGGGGGGCAAGAGGCGAATGTTGGAAGAGGGGAAAGGGAATAGGAGGGATGGAAGGAGGGAGGGAGGGAAGGGAAGGTGAATGTTGTTCAATTTATGTAAAGGTCAGGCTGAGTTTAGTATAGGCGTTTGAGTAGGAGAGAGAGGAGAGAGAGAGAGAGAGAGAGAGAGAGACTTAATTTATATAAAGGTCAATGGAGTTATATTCAGTATTGATCATCCTCGTGTGAGCATATGTAAGATAATTTTAAGATGTGAAAGTCTGCGAAGAGTGAGGGGTTTGGAAATGAGGTTTTAGGTTTTAGGGGATATATGGAGAGTGGAGGGGTTAAGATAAGGTGGGGTTAGGTGGTAGTGGGTGAGGTTATAGGGATTTTTAGAGAGATGTTGAGGTGTCTAGAGAGGACGACGGGGTCAGAAGGCTTCCTTGAGGTTGAGGATTATAGAGAGGCTGGGATTCAATGGTGTCTTGGAGGCTGAGGTGTTTCAGAGAAGATGAGGTTAATTGAGGTCTTTAAGGCTGAGGTGTTTGGAGGGGATGAGGTTAATTGGTGCCTTTGGATATGAGGTGTTTAGAGAGGATGGGGTAAGTTGGTACCTTTGAGGTTGAGGTGTTTAGAGAAAGAGGATGGGGTTAATTGGCGTCTGAAATGAAGGTGTTTTAAAAAATATGGGGTTAATTGGTGTCTTTGAGGTTGGAGTGTTAAGAAAGGATGGGGTTAGTTGGTGCCTTTGAGGTCGAGTTTGTGGGGATGAGGTTAATTGGTGTTCTTGAGGTTGAGGTGTTTAGAGACGATGGGGTTAATTAGTGTCTGAATTTAAGGTGTTTCAGAAAATATGGGGTTAATTGGTGTCCTTGAGATTGAGGTTTGTAGATGGCATGAGGTCAGTTGGTG
>NC_061097.1:51042198-51058610 GCF_015104395.2 Macrobrachium nipponense | reverse complement strand
ACATTCCACTTTCCAAGTTTTCGTCAATAATCAATTCTCATTTTGTGCGTGAGTCTCTAAGCCCTAAATGAGAAAATGCATTGGCGAAAATCTTCTTGTATTTGTACCGTAAATTACACCGAAGAATTAAGGTCAGGGGTGGGCAGCGATTTATTCGATTATTTGATAATAGAAGGTCCCTGCTTGTCCAGAGGTAGCGCTTGTCTTTCTGTCTCCTGTGGGATTCAGGCTGCTATTTTTTCTTGTCGATTCAGTCCGAAGAAGTTTATATCCTGGATTGCATTGTTTTGCATCGGTGGGGACGACAGAGAATGCAGAGATGGTGTTCTCCGTCAACTCTTAAAGACGACGGTTCTGTTTACCTTTGAGAAAATAGATGGCGAGGGCTTTTTGTCTATCCGTCCGCCCTCAGATCTTGAAAACCACTGGGGCCAGAAGGTTGCAAATTGGGATGTCGATCATCCACTCTTCAATCTTCAACATACCAAATTGCAGCCCTCTAGCTTCCGTAGATTTGATTATATTTAAGGTTTAAGTTAGCCATGATCGTGCGTTTCGCACACCGGGCTATGCTGAAGGTTTTCATGGGCCGCGGCTGAGAGCTGGGAGTTTCATACAGCATTAGATGTTGTTTCAGGAAACTCGATTGCGCCGAAGAGACTTCGGCGCATTTTTAACTGGTATTTTTTGAGAAGTCGGACGGCATGTGTCTTAAGGATTTGGATAAGTGCCGTCAGTGCACCTCATGTGTTTCACTGTAGACATTGCTAAAGGACGTTCTCGCCGTCCCTGCACCCCACTTTTTAACCATTTACTTAACCTCTACTATCCAACTCCCCTCCAACACTTTTATTTTCACCTTGTGCCGATGGGGTCCCATTGCTTGGGTCCTTTAGCTAAATCTTCGTAAATCGTTTTTTCATCAAAAGCTTCCTTTATAAGGGATTTGTTAGTGATTTATGAAAATGTAATCTCACGCGACCTTGACTGGCCTTCTTTTTCAAACAGACACTTGAGTTAACATCACTCAGTCCCATTTTTCCTCCTCCCTTACAATTAAGTATTGTAAATTCATATGACCTTTCCTGTCTTAACTATTAAATAGTACCGTCCGTCCAAGTCGACACGTTTGAGCGCTATTTTTACAGATGAAGGCCTTTTGCGAGAAACGCGTTTTAAGTTAATCTTAACTTATTGTGTCTCTAATACTGCTCCAGTGCTTCTGTCCACCTGGAATGACATGGGAATCTTTTTCTTGCGTGACATTTTACTCTTAGGTTTTAGTTTGCTGTAAAAGAAAACTTTTGAGATGGTTATTTGTCGGTCCGTCCGCACTTTTTTTCTGTCCTCCCACAGATCTTAAAAACTATCGAGGCTAGATAGCTGCAAATTGGAACGTTGATCATCCACCCTCCAATCATCAACATACCAAATTGCAGCCCTATAGCCTCAATAGTTTTTATTTTATTTTGATTAAAGTAAGCTATGATTGAGCATCTGGCACGGCTATAGGCCGCCACGGGCCGGGCTGAAAGCTTCATACAGCATTTCTTATACGCTGTACTGACAACTCGATTGCGCTGAAGTTTTTTCCGGCGCATTTGGTACTTGTTTTTTCTATTAACCCTTTAGTGTGACCCGCCATACCACTCAAACTCCTTGACCTTGTGACTTTGTTCTCATGGTTTGTTTTCGTTTTAGGAAGTTACTTGCCCATTTTGCCCTTAGAGTTTTTCATGCATTATCATCCTCGATTGACACGAATCATCGAAAATACGTTGACCTTTTGACCTTGGACTTTGCGTCTTCGTCTTGTCATTCGTTTTTTAGGAAATGACAATGTTCGTATATCGTAGCGGTTTGGAATTTAATATTTATATATTTATTTATTCACGTATTTATTTTGACCTTAGTCCATGGTATAGAATCATCATACATATGGCATCATGCAGTGACCTTGACCATGATAATTTTTTCTTTCTTAATGATAATTTTTTTCTTTCTTAATGATAATTTTTTTCTTTCTTAATGATAATTTTTTTTCTTTCTTAATGATAATTTTTTCTTTCTTAATGATAATTTTTTTCTTTCTTAATGATAATTTTTTAATTAATGATAGCTGAATGGATGTTCCGACTGCAGTTCTTGGACTTTGGTTCTAAACACTTTACATTCATGTGTTCTTTCCTTGAATATCTATGTCTCTATGACGTTTATTGTCCTTATCATAACTGAAAGGTGATGATTTTTTCTTGATATGGTTTTTTATCATCTTATGTCTAAATGGGGCAAGGGAGTTGTCGCCTGCAGTGTGCCTTGTTTGCCACATTATAGGCGGTTCTTTGCAGTGTCCTTTCGGTGACCCAGCTGCATAGCGTTCCCATATGGCTGTCCACCTCCTCTAACTTTCCCGTGCTCCAATTTTCACCTGAAATTTAAAAGCGAATCCTTCGAACATCCCCTGGGACGGCTTATTGATTCGTCTGAGTGATGTAGTTCAACCAATTAATAATAATAATAATAATAGCATGAGTCACTAAGACGATGAAGAAATACCACAATGGTATAAATGTATATACATTTTTACATTGATACACCATTATGTATTTCTTCGTATTAATAATAATAATAATAATAATAATAATAATAATAATAATAAAAAAGCATGATACTACTAAAATAGCGAAGAACTCCACAATGATATTTGTGTGTATATATATATACATATATATATATATATATATATAGATATATATATATATATATATATATATATAGATATATATATACGTATATATATATATATATATATATATATATATATATGACGTATATTATATATAATATATATATATTATATATATACTATCGATATATATATATATATATATATATATATATATATCTATATATATATATATATATATATATATATATATATATATATATATATACAATATACACACACATGCATACATACATACGTACATATATTACATTGAAATACCTTTTCTGGATTTCCCAGCCAGTAATGGTAACAATAATGACAATGGTTGCAGGTCCACAATGATATCGCATATGAATATAAAGTCTTTGATAGATAATGAGAAAGCTTTCGAACCTTGTACTAGATTCATCTTCAGTCAAGTGATCATTATGGCTTTAAAGATCCGTCGAAGTAAATTTCTGAACAGGACAATTCCACGTTCGTCGTTGTGGAATTGTCCTGTTCAGAAGTTTACTTTTATTATCCATTAAAGACTTTATACCTCACATGCGATATTATTGTGGACCTGCAACCATTGTCCATCATTTTCGACATGGAAACTTGTGCCCAATAAGATATGATAATAATAACAGTGACCCTCATTAATGATTATACCTCAATAAATGAATTGCGAAATAATCTCTTCATTTGAAGCTGATTTATTGTACTTTTGGCCACAGATATTAAAGAGCCTCGTGTTACGCGGGCGCCACTGACTGTGAATGGTCCTATGACCTTACGGTGACATTTCCTTTCTTAAAGCAACAATATTTTACATTCCAGACCGAATCGGAATTCCTGGAAGAGGAAATCTCTTTAAGAACTGAATCCTGTGAGGTTACGGAAAATCATTAGTTTTGGAAGGGGGGGGGAAAACATAACAATTTTGAGATTTAGATATTTTATGTTATTGTTTTTTTTTCTTTTATATATAATTCATGAGCTTCCGGGTGGACTACGTCAGATTCTTAAGCGGGTGTGTAGGAGTTTATAAAATTGTTTTTGTGGTTCTTTGATACGCGGACAGAGAAAATGTATGCACTGCGTTCTAGCTCTTGGGAGATTTGAGGAAATATGTCTTATCCATTTCAATGTTTGTTATGTTGACATAAGTCCATTATTCCTGTAAACTGAGGTTTTAATTATATTCTATCAATTCGAAGATACTTGAGAGTAGTTTTCTTACCCATAAACAAACATTTGAGCAGTGATTTTATATGAACGGTATGATTAGAATCGTAATTTTGGAGGCAGGATGCAACCCGGAACCCCACACTATAAATACCACCCAGTCGAATTAGAGGACTGTGATAAAAAATAATAATAATAATAATAGTAATATTGTATTTTACTTGCTCTCCATTTTTTCCAGCAGCTAATTTCATGAAATTCCCCGCCTCCGAAGTCAGCGCTTTCTGAATCGTATCTTTCTTGTTTCACGAAATCCTTCGGTGCAAACATAGTAGAGAATTCTCACCTATTAAATGCACATTCGATGGAAATCTTGTATCACCCGCATAGTGAGGCCTTACCCATGTACGTGTGCATGTTTATCCTACAAAACCTCTTAACAATATTGCAAACCTCTGTGACAGATTTTGCAGAATACGCATCTTGCACTTCACTTATTTCATAAATCCCCCAGTGATTCCGCAAACTCGTGGGTAACTGCATCTTTTGCAAAATTCTATGTTCCATTCTGTGCTGCTCGCGAGGCGCTCGCTGGATTCCTTTGGAGATAGGTATATATTTTAGAAAATATCTTCTTATTAATACATTTAGCTGGACCTTGGCTACAGTTCATATGACCGGTCCATTTTACCTTGTATTTTTATTCGCCCAGTTTAGCGCGAGACAGATTTGGCATAGTTTGACCTTTCTGTGTAAGTATGTGTATTTCAATGCTATACAGTATCAAGAATATTTAGCATAGAACAGGGCCTTTGACGTGCTTCATGGAATGCTTCAAGCATGTATAATAGAATCATTCATTAACATATAAAAAATTCTATCCGCTCTAGCAGGTTGTAAACCACAGAGCCTTACTTCCTAAAGATTTTAAATTCTTAGTCCCCGGTAGGCTCCATAAAATGAATATCTTCTACATTCAGGCTTGTCAGAAACACACCATTTTCAAATGTATTTTACTATTTCTTCTGGCCTCAAGGAATCATTCATTCACTTAGGTTTATCAAAAAAAAAAAAAAAAAAAAAAAAAAAAAAAAAAAAAAAAAAAAAAAAAAAAAAAAAAAAAAAAAAAAAAAAAAAAAAAAAAAAAAAAAAAAAAAAAAAAAAAAAAAAAAAAAAAAAAAAACTTTGTGTGCCAACTTGTGTGTTTTTGTTTTTTAAATGGCTTCCTACGGAGATCATTCTCTCTCTCATCATTTCCCCAGATGACTTTAATAAGAGATCATTGATCTTAAAGCTTCAACTGTGATCCCGGTTTCATAAGGAAGTGACTGAATTAGTAGTTTCAAAAGATTTTGTAGATTTTCTTTAGTCATACTGTTCCCCCTTTCGTGCAGGCGAGACTTCAAGGATATTTGCATTGTGAATGAAATTAATCGATGAATTCTGCAAGTAGCGAAATGTTTTGAAAATTTAAATTCACATGACAGCAATTATAGACTCTCTACTTCATTTTTAGCTTTCTGGAAAATAAAGTATTGAGATTGCACTTTTTCTATCCGCCCTCAAATCTCAAGAACTACTTGAGGCTAGAGGGCTGCAAATTGACGCGTTGATCATCCACTCTCCACCTCAAACATACCGAATCCCAGCCCTCTAGGCTCAGTAGGTTTTACTTTATTTAAGGTCAAATTTAGCCATGATCTTGCGTCTTGGCACCACTATTGGTGCCAACAACGACGGCCACCACCGGCTGTTGCTGAAAGTTTCTTAATTCGCAGCTGAGAGTTTCATGGGCGTGGCTCAGAATTTCATACAGCATTGTACGCAGTACGGAAAGCTCAATTGTGCCGAAGTTCTTTTTTATTTATTAGTATTATTAGTTTTTTTTTTTTCAAATATAATGATATAACGGAACATTTTTCACACAGCTCCCGCGGTAATTCTATATTAGAAAGAAAAAAATCTCGATATATCAGTGTTTAGTTTACATCTCAAAGAGTCATTTGCTTTTTTCTCATAGTCGTAAATGTTTTAAACATGTTGCTTGTTTTTGACTCTCAACTTGAACTACATATTTTTTTTTTCCCTTTTAAAATTATGTTCATAAGCTCACTGTGTGAGAAATTCGGGATATTTTTTCCCCTGAATATATCAAGTTAGAAGGAATGACAAAAACGGCTTTTTGTATCAATTGTAAGATGTTAAAAGGATAGTTCGTCACGGTTTGTAAACATTTCAACCCTTATTGCACGAACATTACATCAATATTTAGATGACAGCTGTACTATATATATGCGCTGTCTCAAATAGAAGAACCCCATGTATTCCCCGTGTCCTTCATTCCCTTCAGAATTAGGGTAGAAAAAACATTTATTATTTTATTCATTAAAAAAAAAGAACAACGTGGGTCTCCTGTACATTAAAATTTTCTCGCAATGGAATTTAATGAACTTTCAATCCCAAGGTTCTGACCCTTTTTTTTTTTTTTTTTTTTTTTTTTCTTTTTTTTTTTTTTTTTTTTTTTTTTTTTTTTTCAAGTTAAGACTTGTTTGAGAATTTGATGCCAGATGTGTGTATTGCAATAAACGTCATGTAGTCATTTGCTTGCCTGTATGAAGTGGAACTTCAAAGGTTCAAGCAAAGATGATACATTTTTATGTATTCATTAATTAATTCATTTCTTTTTTTCTTGTTAATGCATGGTCCCTTCTTTCTATACTTCATTCTCTTACTGGCGAGCGCCATATTCTTTGGAAGCTTGAATTTCAAGTCAGTGAGAGATGTGTATTGCTGGTGAAAAGAAGTTCACGGCTCTCGACGTGGTTCGGAAGTCACGTAAAGCCGTTGGTCCCGTTGCTGAATAACCACTTGTTCCATGCAACGTAAAAACACCAAATAAACAAACAAAACAAAAACAAAACAATAATAATAATAATAATAATAATAATAATAATAATAATAATGAAAAGTATTTGCTAATAAATAGGTTCTTGTTTAAGCAGTGAGAGTGCCGTGTTATTTCTTATAGCTTTCCGCTTTCTATCTCTGCAATGAGATTTATCATCATATTTTGTGCTTCTTTAAATAAATTGCTAGAATTAGAAAAAAAAGAAACTAACAAGGTGTCAGACCTTTATATTGACAAAGATTTACGAAATTGGGTAATTTCAATATATATAATATGTAGTATAGATACTGCAAATATAAAGGCTGGTGTATATGTGTGTGTATATATATATATATATATATATATATATATATATATATCTATATATATATATATGCATATGCATAAGCCAGGTACTATGTCGTACCTCTAAGTAAATGGGGATACAATCCACAATGAAGTAAAATCCTCTTTGTGTTATCCCCCATCCCCTATATATATATATATATATATATATATATATATATATATATATATATATATATATATATATATATATATATATATATATATATTCCTACAAAAGCCAAATATTTTTGTTTCGCATATTTGTATTATTATTATTAGTTATTATTATTATTATTATTATTATTATTATTATTATTATTATTATTAATTATTATTATTATTATTATTATTTAATCTTCTTCCATTCCCTTTTCCTCTGTATTTGTTTGTGTGTGTGTTAGTTTTTGAGGAGAGGGTGCTATTGGAATAACTATACTCTCAAAAAGCTTTGAGAATTAATGCCATGGAAGGAATTTTTGTACAACCTTTCCCTTCAAAGAAACTTCCCAGAATTGTTCAAATTCTTCTTCATCTTCTTCCTCTCCTTGACCAGGAGTGCTGATAAATATGCACCACAAGAATTTTTTTTTTTTTTTTTTTTTTTTTTTTTTTTTACAGCGTTTCGGAATAGATATGACATGAAGTATTCATTCCAGACTTCACGGTTCTTGTCTTATACAGAGGGAATCGTGTCTTATACAGAAGGAGGTCTTTTCATGGACTGACGCGAAGAGAACTTTCGTCATTTTTCTTGCATCTCGAGAGTTGAAGAACCCAGAAGAAATTGATGAAGGGGATTTTTTATTTTTTCCATTTCCTCAGTTGTTTAATATTCCTAACTTCTCGGGTGGTCTCCAAGAAGTTTCTCTGCTCAAGGCTGAAGCCATTTCAATTTGTTATTTTTTGTGGGTTTGGGTTTCGCGTTCTACTTTATAACCTCGAAGCTCATCAAGAATTCATGTCGTTTAAAATGCATACCTACCTCCTCTTTCCAATGTTAAGAGTTTTTTTTTTTTTTAATTCAGATTTTAAATAGCTTTTGATTATAGCAGTGCAACTTGATTATTCTGTGCTACCGAAAGATCATTTTTCCTATATTATGTTGATTCCTACTTTAAAGAGTAGTTAAATAGCAATACAATTTGTTGATTATTTTGTGCCACAAGAAGATAATTTCGTCTGAACTATTTTTTTTTTGTTATGAAAATTTCTTATTTCAATATTATGATCTGACTTGCAAATGTCAGATCATTTAAAATTACAAACTGTTTTTTCTGGTGTGCTGAAAATCATCGTTAATCGTTATATTTCTTATAATAACAAAAGAAAATCAAAATCTCAGATTCCATTCACATTTTATTTTTAACATAAACAGTCAGTTTTCATCACAGTTTAGGGGTCATTTGACAAAAGAAATCAACATTTGCTTCTTAACATCACGCAACCTTCTTCAGCCGGGAGTGTTTGATGGACTTTTCGTAGACTAATTCCAGTTTTTGTGGGTGCTGCTGGACTTAACATAACCCAGTTCCAGTCATAGGCGCTTTGGCTGACTTTACATAGCCTTATTGCATTCTTGAGTGCTGGCTGGACTTTCCAGATTCGTCTATGGCTGGTACTTATTTTTTCCTTTCGTGTCCAAGCCATAGGTGCTAGCTGGATCGTGTAACCATATTCCAGACCATGGCTGGTGGCTGGACTTGTCCTATCCATACCTAGTCGAACCATGGGGGCTGGCTGGACTTTATATGTATCATTATTCCAGCCATTAGTACTGGCTGGATGTCCCCTATCTTTTGATACTGAAGTAGATGGTGTTGGATGGACTTGATGTATTATTAAGTCCAGGTTGGTGGCTGGACTTTATCTGTTGAAGTTTGTTGGTATTGGATGGAGTTTTCTTATACAAATACCAACCTTATGTGCTGTTTGGACTTCATGTATCCATCCGTGTTCAAGTGGTTATGTATCCTTACTCCAGTCCTAAATAGTAACTTGGACTTCATGCATCTCCCTCCCAATTCCAGCCTATAGGGTCCACACTGGATTCTCCACATTTCCCATTCAGGTTGTGAGTGCTGGCTTTCCATAGCCCTCCCTATGGCTGGAATCCTCATGCATGGCTATCAGCCGCTTTGCGAAGTCTTTGTTCTTCCTCATCCCTCCTAATTTATTCCGTCTTCTAAATCACGCCATTTGCAACGTCCTCTGGTCGAGATGGGCGACTTTTGTCTTTTCAAAGCTGCTTGACTCGGTCGTCGCGAATCCTCCCTGCGAAAAGTTCACGGAATTGTGAGTCTCTCTCTCTCTCTCTCTCTCTCTCTCTCTCTCTCTCTCTCTCTCTCTCTCTCTCATATCATGTGATTTGAGGTTGCTGGGTTGTATTTGTTTATGGAAAGGGACAGTCATGGAGCGAGCTTATGATTGATAATAAAATTATTTTTTTTATTATTAAAATAAAAGGTAGCGATAGCAACGACTGTAAAGATATAATGACAAATTACAGTTGTGTGGTCTATCTTGACAGAAACAAAAGCAAAAATTATTTTCTTATTAAAAACAAACTTGATATTTAACAACAAGCAGTAAAGATATGATGACTAATGACAGTTGCAAGATTATTTTATTAACAAATAAAGAAAAAATCTGATAATTTTGATAATGATGATGATGAATGGTGTAAAGATATAGTAAGGCACGTTAACGAATGAAATCTAGTAAGCATGAAACCATTTTTTTATTAGTAAAATCAATAAATCCAAAATCACCCATAACACAATCATTTCGAGGTGAAATAGGTTTTTTTGAAGAAGTTAGATTCCAGGAATGATCATTGGTGGTGGTAGTGGGAATACTTGATGAATAAATAACTCTTCCTAAACTGGCTTTTTGGTGTTACCAGAAACAGTTTAGCTATCTTAATGATGATGAACATACCTGAATAGTGTCGGTGGGTGTTTTCATAATGACAACAGAAACCCGTAGAGTCGTACAATTTAATCTGCTGGGTTACATTTCATAGACGCTGAAGTATTTCCTCTGCCATAGCCTGGGGTGGAAAAGAAAATTTTATGAAAAATGGAACCTAGTGGCATTTGTCTTATTTAATTTGATCGCTTACTCGGGGAGTAAGTTACAAATTACGTTGTTTTTGTTGTTGTTGTTCTTGTTTGGGGTAGGAAAGCCTAAAACGGTCAGAAAAGGTGTTTCTCGTCAAGTTGAAGATACAGGAGTTTTAGGATAGGTTATTTATTATTTATTTATTTATTGGAATGAAAATGTAAAAAATAATCTGCATGTTTAACAGTACAGACAAATTTTTCTAATAAAATATAGCGTATTTATTTTAATATTCTTTGGCGAAATATTGTTCCATTTGCCTGTAGATTTTAGCACGGGGCTCGAGTAAGCTGGAGGTCGAATCACGCCTTGTTTTACTTTTGTTGTTATCCAAATGTTTATTTATTTCAATTTATTCCGTTTGTTGCTTATTCACATGTTTATGTACATAGGGGTACTCCATTCTATGGAATCGTCATTAATTAGATATGTCGTAATTTGGACTTATTTATAGGAAATAATCTATAGGAATTGAGGAGACTAGAAAATTTTAGCTTGGCATTTCAGGTCCGGTTTGGAATAAACAAAAAAAAAAAATAATAATAAAAACGAATTGGTGCCTTTAGAAATTTCCGAAACCTCTTTGACATCAAGTGGGTGAAACAGACGTAAAATTGGAATAATTTTTTTTTATTTTTATTTTAGATTCGAAATGTGCCCAATTTACAATGAAACTAAAACGGTAGATTTTTTTGGTATTTCTTAGATTCTCTCTCTCTCTCTCTCTCTGCTCTGAGTCTGGAAAAAAAGGAAACAGGAGCTAGTGTCATTACCAACGCCACGGACACATCAGCAGCGCCATCTAGTGGCTGAAAGGAAAAAAAAAAAGAAATCTATTTCCTTTGAATCCTCTGCTGATCTCTAATTGCAAAACATTGCTTGGGAAGCCACATACATAGGCCTGAGGTCACGGCATTCAATTTCTTCATTTCGTTTCGCGTATTTTTGTGAATTGGAAATTTGCCCCAAAAAAATTCCCCTTTTTTGTTTTCTTTTTTTACTAAGCCTATACCGGAGGCATTGAAAAACTCAGCGCTAAAGTATTGTTTTTTTTTTTTCAGGCTTTGCTTGCATTTTATTTTTTGCTTTGTGTATGTACTTTGCCATGTATATCGCAGATTTATTGCTGTTTAACTGTACTTATTTCTCCTTCATTTTTACTTTGTGCATGTACTTGGCCAGATGTATATGCGATGAGTTACTGTTGTTTGATATATTTATCTCTTTCTTCAGAAACAAATTGTGTCAGTTTCTGGAATGCCTGGAAGCAATTTGTTGAAAGATATCTGTCACCTATTTATAGACAAAGCCATTCGAAGACCTGTTTTTAATCCACGCGAAGAACGTCATTTCAAATGACCTGAGAATTGCTGCTATACTTCCCACTGTTTTTCTTGTTTTTTTCTTTTTTTTTCTTTTTTTTCTCGTTTTACAACTGGACTGCTATTAGCTTTCCATCACACGATGAGGTCAGATTTTCCTACTGAGATGTTCTTTGTATTATTAACACTGGACTGAACTTATGATCGATCATTATTAAGGTCAGGATTTTTCCTACTAATTTTTTATCTATTTTATTTTTATTTTACACTGGACTGAAATTAATGTTCGATCATAATAAGGTCCGATTCTCCACTTTAATTAGAAAATTTTTTTTATTGTAAACAAAGCGTCCAGTCTAGGTCACATTCTCCCACTGAATTTATTTATTTATTTATTTATTTTTTGTAAACAAAGTGTCCAGTGTATTTTGTCTTTCCGTCCTCGCCTTTATCACGACTTTCCCCTGAGCGTTCAAAGACGAGTCTTCGGGTTTTCCAGCATGTACCTGAATCCCTGGTGCAAATTCCTCTCCTCCCAAGAGGGTGTTTGTCGCAGCACGCTCTTTATCTGCATTCTGGGGAGTATAGGTCGCCGTTTCCAGCTATTTCTTGGGCTTTCCAGGAACTGGTACATATACACTTTTCCGTCGCGTCCGTTCCAGCCTTCATTGACAGTTTATAACTGGAGGATCGACTGGGTGATAAGTTTGTCGTTATTTTTTATTCAGAAAATGGCAGCAATTTTCTTTAGTCATTTCTGAGTTCATTACATTTGTTTATAATTGGAGAATTCTTGTGGAGAAAGGATAGAAGTAATTTTTTCTTATTCCAGGGCACAGACGCTTTCTACCGGTCTTCCAGCTTACATAATTTTTAGTAGAATTATAAATTTCTTTGGGATTCCAATAAGATACATTTTTTTCCAGTCCTGCCAGCGTTCATTGATAGTTCATAACAGGAAGATTGTGCGAGGGAGTCGTATGTACTAGTTTTCTATCGCCTCGGAAAATGATTATTCCAGTTCCAATGGTTTCACCCGTGTTTACTCTGAGTTATTTTGTTGCGTCTGCGAACAACCTGTAGGGAATTGCTTCAGAAATAACCAGCCAATATTTTTTTTTTATTTGTTTGACGCTCAATGTCCTGCCTGCCCGGACCTTCCCAGTGCAGTGGCAAGGTCATCGGCCGCTTTGAGTAACAGTGATTCCAGTTTGGGGCCAGAAAATATGATCAAAGAAATTGTTATTGCGTTTGATAGACTTTTTACTTCATCTGACGAAACAGTTCGGCCGGGTTGATGGACCGTTTTGACTCCTGCCTGGCGAAACTGTTGAACTGCTGAAGGGGTGGAGTTTTTTTAATTCATTTTTCAGTTCGCGTATTGACTCAAAGATCAACTGTTTGATGTTCTTTTGTTAACTCCGTCTTGCAAAACAGTTTACCGGGTGTTTTTTTTTTTCTTTTTATTCTGATGGAAGAGTTCAACTGTTGAGAGAATTTTAGTTCCTACTTGACTTTCTGATCTTTCCCCTCACTTCACTTGGAAAAACAGTTCACCTCTGAGAGATCAGTTTTATACTACACCCAGTGAAACAGTTGAGTTACTGAATGAACTGTTTTTATTTTCCTCGGGGCAGAAAAGAAAGGTTCAGTTCATCTTGTCCAACTGTTGAGTGTATTTTTGTTTTTGCTTAACTGTTCAATGTTTCTCCATTCCACCCAGTGGAACAGTTCAGCTATTGAATGAACTGTTTTTACTTCATCTGATAGAACAGTCCAACAGTCCTGCGACGGTTCTCCTTCGTAAGTCTTGAAGAGACACAAATAATTTATCAATCCAAACGTGATTGAATTACTCAAGTGTCAGCTTCTCTCTCTCTCTCTCTCTCTCCAGATTCTTATAAAGTGATTATGATAATAGAATTTTGGTAAATTTTCTGAAGTCCACGTTGATAAAGTAATGATGGAGTATGTAAAGCTTCCCCCCTTCCTCCCCCTTCTCTCTCTCTCTCTCTCTCTCTCTCTCTCTCTCTCTCTCTCTCTCTCTCTCTCTCTCTCATTAGCATAACGCCACCACCTGTTTGAAAGAGAACGGAATTTTGGTTTAGATTATCTAAGTTTTATAAACATATATATATATATATATATATATATATATATATATATATATATATATATATATGTGTGTGTGTGTGTGTGTGTGTGTGTGTGTGTGTGTGTGTGTGTGTGTGTGTCTGTTAAGAAGCCTTGGGCTTTTTAAAATGTCGGAATAGAAAAGCTTTGTCAATATCAATAATTCCTTTTGCAGATCTGTATAAGCATCTAAGCATTATCTGCAAATACGGACAAATTATGGTTTCTGGAGCAAAAGGATAAAGAAGAAGAGTCGGTAGCAAGCTGATTGTCCCATTTGAAAATAGAGTGCGCAAATCGCCTTTGTGTGGTAGTTATTGGTAGCCACTATAAAAAAAAAACACATGAGAGAAATTATATGTATATATATATATATATATATATATATATATATATATATATATATATATAACTGAATCACGATAGTTTGGAACGTGATAAATGCATAAATAAAGGCATAAGCCACGTTGTATATATTTCCGTCGTAGCTTATACCTTTATTTTATATATATGTATATATAGATATAATTACATTTGTAAATTGTATTTAATATATATATACATATAATATATATATATAGTATATATATATATATATATACATACACATATATAAAAATATGTATCTTGTACTTTCATCTCACTTATGATTATACATCATTTACCTTTAACTTGAAGTTCCAGTGGTATTCTGCCTCTTTTTGATAAGTATATTTACTAGTTTGTTGGTTATATTTGAACGATTAGTCGTTCTCTTCTCTTATTTTTCATTGTTTGTGATTGATGGCATTCTGCAAAGTTACTTGGAAGTTTGTTTGTTTTTTGCAAGTTGATTGGTGTGAGTTTGGGTCAGTGAAGCTTTTGCCCATTAAAATATATTATTATTATTATTAGAGATTTTAGTATTTGTGATTTCGATATCTCTACAAGTTTCTGTAATACCTCCTAAGACATCGTCTTCTTCTTCTTCTTCTTCTTCTTCTTCTTCTTCTCCTTCGTGAGGTTTGGGTCAGTGAAGCGTTTGCCCATTAAGATATATTATTTTTATTATTATTATTATTATTATTATTTGAGATTTGAGTATTGTGATTTTGATATCTCTATAATTTCGTTTCTGTAATACCTCCTAAGTCTTCCTCTTCTTCTTCTTCTTCTTCTCTAACCCGTTCACTCATTAATTAGAAACGGCAAAGATTGGAATTTGAGAGCCGTTGAAACGGCTTAATCCATCAGCGCTAATCAACCCCCTGTTTTTATACTCGGGAGGTAAACACGGGTTTCCTGCAGAAGCGTCTTGCCATTGGCTCATTGGGTGTTCTCTGACTTTAGTCCCTCCCTTGAATACTACTATGGTTATTCTCTCTCTCTCTCTCTCTCTCTCTCTCTCTCTCTCTCTCTCTCTCTCTCTCCCCTCAAGCGGGGTTTCCCCTCCCGTGCTTTCCTCAGATGATTCCAACTCTCTCTCTCTCTCTCTCTCTCTCTCTCTCTCTCTCTGCTCCACCACACCTCCCCCTACCATCCACTCCCTCCCCACCCCGAGTCTTGAGTCCTCACCTCCTCCTCCCCCCCCCTCTCTCCCTTCCTGAGTCCTTCTTCCATCCCCCCCCTCCCCCCCCGGCCTCTTTCGTCATTCTTTTAGCCATAAGGGGTGCCTTTATCCCTGCAACTCCCTTTGCCTCCTCCTCCTCCTCCTCCTCCTCTCATTTATCTCCCCCTTTCGCCCTATCTTCTTCCCCTCCTTTGCTGCTGCCTTTCTCGGATCTGCATTCTAAAAACGCCAACGAACGCTTGCATTCAATCTATATGTAGATGTATGATATAGATTACTGGTGTGTATATACATATATATATATATGCATACATAATATATATTTATACATATATACATCTATATATATGTACGAGTATATATACATAATACATATATATATACACACAAATATATATTAATGATAGTATGTATATATATAATATATATATATATATATATATTATATATATTTTATATATATATAGTTTTGTGTCTCTGTACATACATAATACACAATTAAAAAAGATGAACATAACAGTAACTGCCATCACCTTGTTGTGTAGGGAATAAACTTCTTGAGGTTATCTATATATATATATATATATATTATATATATATATATATATATATATATATATATATGTATATATATTATATATATATATATATACATATATATATATATATATATATATATATATATCTATAGTAGTATGTTGTGTGTGTATACGCAATTGAGATAGTTACGTGTACTCAAAGCTATGAATTTCCTTTCTAGACGAGTTGCGCTGCGTGTCAGTCAATTTGAACGGAAGCTGCGCAGTGCGCAACTGCTTTTCTTATTCAGTCAAGTCCTGTAACTTCTAGCAAGTGTTAAAGCTTTCATTTTTCTTCAGTGTTCCATTTTTCCTCCGTGAGATTCCTCCACGCAATCTGGATAAACCTCCTTTAATTAAACCTTCGTTCTTTTCTCCTTTGTTTTTTTTTTTTTTTTGTCTCTATCTTTTCCATCTCTTCCCCATCTTTCATTTCCTCTTGGACTGCTCTTTTTTTTTATTTTTTTTTTACTTTTAATTTTTTTCTTGATTTTCTTTCGCAGGATAAGACCTCTCGATCCTAGAGACGCGAGTCTCTTCATTTCCTTAGATTATCCCGGGTGGAATTATCCTTCCT
>NC_061097.1:51034698-51037198 GCF_015104395.2 Macrobrachium nipponense | reverse complement strand
AAACATACTTATAAAAAACACCTTTTGAAACCTGGAGAGAGAGAGAGAGAGAGAGAGAGAGAGAGAGAGAGAGAGAGAGAGAGAGAGAGAATCACACCAAACAGACACTTTTAATAAAACTCATTACTAGAGTACAACTTCAGACTAGCTGTGCATGTGTGTGTGTGTGTGGGTGGGTTTGTGTATGTGTGTGTGTGAGTGTGTGTATGTGGCACTGGGCATCGTATGTGAGGGCGCTCGTTTACGTATCCCTAAGTGCGAGAGGCAAGTCAGGGTGTATACGTGTGTATCCATTCAAAGCGATGGTTAGCGACAAGGAATTCGCTGATATCCGGGATCATGTAACGTAATGTCGACAGAAGTGTGTTTTGTCGCCGCTTTGATTATTGTTGTGTTTGTGTGTTTCGTGATGTGAGTGTGCGTGTCCGACACTCTCTCCTGGGCTGCTCATGTTCGCGTGTTCAACAGATAAGGCCCGTGGCCGCCCCGCTGCCACCGACGGAATTTGGTCTGGGGAAGGGGAAGGGGAGGGTAAGAGGAGAGTGTTGGAAGAGGGGAAAGGTAGGGGAAGGGGAGTAGGAGGGCAACAGAAGGGTATTGGAAGAGGGGAAGATGAGGGAAATGGGTGGGCAAGAGGAGAGTGTTGGAAGACGGAAAGGGTAGGAAAGGAGTTGGAAGAGGGGAAAAGAATGGAAAAAGGAGGGGAAGAGGAAAAGGGTAGGCAAGGAGTTGGAAGAAGGAAAAGGGAAAATGGAGGGGAAGGGGAAGAGGGAACAAAAGAAGGGTATTGGAAGAGGGGAAGGGAAAGGGAGGGTAAGAGGAGAATATTGGAAGAGGGGAGGGGTAGGACAGGAGTTGGAAGAAGGGAAAGGTAGGGAAACGGGAGGGGAAGGGAAGAACAGAAGGGGAAGAGAAGGTTATTGGAAGAGGGGAAGAGGAGGGAATATGGAGGGCAAGAGGAAAATGTTGGAAGAGGGGAAGGGTAGGAAAGGAATTTGAAAAGAGAAAACGGGAGGGGAAAGGGGAAGGGGATAGTAGGGAAAGAGTATTTAGGAAAGGAATTGGAAAAGAGAAAAGGGAGGGGAAAGGAAGGGGAATAGTAGGGAAAGAGAAGGGTATTTAAAGAAGGGAAGGGAAGGGGAAAAGGAGGGAAAAGGGGGGCAAGAAGAGAATGTTGGAATATAGGGGAAAGGGAATGGGAGGGAGGAGGGAGGGGAGGTGAATGTTGTTCAATTTATGTAAAGGTCAGGCTGAGTTTAGTATAGGCGTTTGAGTAGGAGAGAGAGAGAGAGAGAGAGAGAGAGAAAGAGAGAGGAGGACTTAATTATATAAAGGTCAATGGTTAGTTATATTCAGTATTGATCATCCTCGTGTGAGCATATGTAAGATATTTTTAAGATGTGAAAGTCTGCGAAGAGTGAGGGTTTGGAAATGAGGTTTTAGGGGATATATGGAGAGTGGAGGGGTTAAGATAAGGTGGGGTTAGGTGGTAGTGGGTGGGGTTATTGGGATTTTTAGAGAGATGTTGAGGTGTCTAGAGAGGACGGGGTCAGAAGGCTTCCTTGAGGTTGAGATTATAGAGAGGCTGGGATTCAATGGTGTCTTGGAGGCTGAGGTGTTTTAGAGAAGATGAGGTTAATTGATGTCTTTAAGGCTGAGGTGTTTGGAGGAGATGAGGTTAATTGGTGCCTTTGGATATGAGGTGTTTAGAGAGGATGGGGTAAGTTGGTACCTTTGAGGTTGAGGTGTTTAGAGAAAGAGGATGGGGTTAATTGGCGTCTGTAATGAAGGTGTTTTAAAAAATATGGGGTTAATTGGTGTCTTTGAGGTTGGAGTGTTAAGAAAGGAGAAAGGATGGGGTTAGTTGGTGCCTTTGAGGTCGAGTTTGTGGGGATGAGGTTAATTGGTGTCCTTGAGGTTGAGGTGTTTAGAGACGATGGGGTTAATTAGTGTCTGAATTTAAGGTGTTTCAGAAAATATGGGGTTAATTGGTGTCCTTGAGATTGAGGTTTGTAGATGGCATGAGGTCAATTGGTGTCCTTGAGGTTAAGGTGTTTAGAGAGGATGCGGTTAGTTGATGTCTCTCTGAGGTTGTAGTGTCCAGTGAGAGTAAAGTCTGTTGGTGGATAGGTTTGAGGTTAAAGGGTTAAAACAGGACGGAGTTAGTAGGTCCCTAAGTTGAGGAGGTTAGGAGATGCTGGCAGAGGAGAGGAGGTTAGGAATTTCGAATGAGGTGGAGGGTTTTGGAGAAGCTGCAGTTAGGAGCTACTCCTTTGAGGTAGAGGAGGTTGGATAGGATGGAGGTATGTGATTCTATGTGAGGTTTTGAGGTTGAGGCCATTTAGAGAGAATGGAGTTAAATATATATAATATCTTATATGATTATACTCACTTTAGCACGTGATTCATTTATCACGCATATCCAAAGGTGAAAAATAAAAGGCGGGGTGTAGGTCCTGGCCGGTTTCGACTTTATTTCTAAGCCATTGACGAAGGCCTG
>NC_061097.1:51012198-51027198 GCF_015104395.2 Macrobrachium nipponense | reverse complement strand
ATCGTTACATCTTATTTTATGTCGTTGGAAATAATTTCTTTTCTTATTCATGTATGATTGTGGGAACCTTATTGTTAGGCTTTTTTTATGCTATGTTTCCTCCTCCCTTAACTTAAACTTAATTTTTCAAGTTATAAAATCCTCAACTTATTATAGTTATAGTTGGCGGGATGATTTTATACATTATTGAAGACCAGTAGTCAGTGAAGCAGTTTCTGTTTCAAATATTAATATTTAAAATTTTTGGGGGGTCATGTTGTGCAATATTTTTTGGACTTCCTGTATGTTTAGGAAATAGGTTATGTACATATATTTTTTTTCTGTTTCTCAGATATTTTGTTTAGTTTTGAGGGAAAAAGCTACTATTTTTATCAGGGGTTTTTCTATAATTGATCAAGTTTATAATGATAGTTTTGCTGTCTTTTGTTTCTAAAAATTCTTAATAGTACATATGTCCGCAGTCATCTTGCTCTCATTATTTGTCCATTATTTATTAGTTATTTTCTTATTCGTGCCCTACTTAAATGATGACTTGCGCTATTTATCAGTGTTTTGGTTTTAGCATTATCAATTTTCCATTTATGTCTTCCATCGTTTTTCAACTCTATTTCCAGTCTTCTTGCTCTCGTTATTTGTCGAGTATTTATTTTCTTACTGACTTATAATCATGTCTTGCCCTCTTGATGGCTTGCGCTATTTATTAACGTGCTTGATTTCATCATTAGCAATTTCTTACGCTTGTCTTCAATTCGTTTTGCAACCCTGCTGTCTATCGGCTGATTCTCCTTTCGTCAGCTCGGGTTGCTGGACTCCGCTGTCACGTATCGCTGTCTGCCCGATGCGTTTCACGTATCTTTTAAAAGTTCCCCTGCGAATTCCGATCCACCACTTCACTATTTTTCGTAAAAGAAATATAAATCCTTGCTGATGCTCCATCTGAGTCTTTAACGCAGGATATAAGAGCCAGGAAGGACGTATTGCCGAAGGGAAATTATCCTGCGCGCTGCTGCTGTTGGCCGCTTGCTTGGTACCGGTGGATTCAGGAGTGTGTTCCGTGCAAGTCTGGCTCCACTAGTAGCATTCGCCGGTAGACGTTCTTGAGGTCTATTTCAGCCTCTTTTTTAGTCTATTTATTGGCGTCACTCTCGTGTTTTCTCCTTCGTAGAAGTGCGAGGAGAGTTTTAGCGCTTTTGCCGACGATGCCACGGCCACCTTTCCTGAATCCTCGATTGCTGCGTCTTCTATTTTCAATCCTGCTCAGATGTCGTGAAGAGTGCGACTTCGGAGTTGAATGGCTGTGATATTTTTCATTGTTATTTTTTCGTGTGTTTTCCCTCGTTGAACGCCAGTGGAATTCAACTGTTGAGGACACCGAACGAAAGATATTTCACATTTTTATTCCGCGCATCTCATTTTCACTGGCTCCATTTCTTATTAGTAAAACGCGTCGGACCCCGACATTGCTTGGGAACAAACAGTGTCACTAAAATTCTCTTTATTTGCTTATTCGATGTGGCTACAGAAATTAAACTCGTTCGTAAGCGAGGAGATAACTCGGGAATGTGACACTTTTTGCGTATACCTCTCATTTGCATCTGATAGCAAAATATATAAATATGAAGCGCAAACTTTAGAGCTCTCTCTCTGTGTGTGTGTGGGTGGACTGCATTCAATGTGTGAATGAAAATCTCTTCTCGTTTCGCTTTCACGTAAATCCATGTTTTCACCTTTAATACGTCATATTGGTCCTTGAGGTTCTGCAGAAGAAGAAGAAGATGATGATGATGATGAAGAAGAAGAATAAGAAGAAAAAAGAATAACAAGTGTAAACTGACTTTTGAGATGGCGTTTAGCTTTTTATTTTAAGACATTTTTTTTAGCGTTGTCATCATAATACTGTGATTTTTTCTCATATATTTGTGTGGAGGAAAGATTATATATATACATACATATATATATATATATATATATATATAATATATATATATATAATTACTATATATATATAATGCGTGTGTGCGCGTGCGCGTAAGCAAGCAATCATTCAGCGCGAAGTTTTTATGAATGGCATTCGTCGATACATAATGACCGAGATACGTAAGGCCAATTGTTGTGCGTTCGTTCGTTCGCCGTGGAAACTTTAAACGAAATAATACACGCGTCGTTAGCTACCCTTTAAACATCCTCCTCTGCCTCAAACCCCCCCCCCTTAAACTCCCCCACCCCTTCCTCTCCTCACCCCCCTCCCTTTCAAAAGTGGCCACCAATTTTTGCATATCAAGGAATGAGGTTAATCAAGTCCATTCATTTGTTTGTTTCCGAAATCATCGGCACCGCTCCTCCGAGCTTGTGTGGATGTCTAGCCGGAACTTTTATTTTTATTTTATTTATTTTTTTTATTTTCGTCATATTTTTTTTTTATCTCGTATCTCGTACGTATGAGCATCAACAAGCTCATTACTTCGGAGGTTTTATGAAACGGGAGGAGAGAGAGAGAGAGAGAGAGAGAGAGAGAGAGAGAGGAGAGAGTTATTAAGTTTTTGTTATCCTTTACGAATCTGCTGTATTCGATGCTTAAGTGTGTCCATGAGAGAGAGAGAGAGAGAGAGAGAGAGAGAGAGAGATCATTTTTCCTCTTTCATCATCTCGGTAAATTCTTTGATGCCGAACAATGCTGACGGTAATGATGCTGTTCGGGGCATTTTCGGATGCCATTTCCTGCTTGATTTCAGGATAAGGTCGGCTTTTGTGCGCTCTCTCTCTCTCTCTCTCTCTCTCTCTCTCTCTCTCTCTCTCTCTCTCTCTGTATGCCTTTGGAGTTTTAATGAACCTTCATTTACTATGTCGTTTGTTTTTTTTTGTGATTATTGTTTTACATTGTAATTATCATATATTTGCGATCATTCTTATGAGTGGAAATTGGATTGATATATTTTTCTTTATTTCTCATGAAATTTTTGTCTGTTTATTATCGTCCACTTTCTCTTTCATTTTTCGCATGGGTTTAGCTTAGTTTTTTTAAACGTATTGACCACTCTTCACTTTGAAAATATATATATATTTTTTTTTATGAATCAATAGTTTTATCATAAATAATTGTATATCCTTTTGACTAATATTCCGGAGACAGATCCACGTATTGGTTTATTTCAAAGATAAAATGATATCGTCGTTTTAAGAGTGCTAGTATTGGGGGAGAGAGAGAGAGAGAGAGAGAGAGAGAGAGAGAGAGAGAGAGAGAGAGAGAGAGAGAGAGAGATAACCTATTATGTCAAGCGTTGTCTCACATGTATTTAAATGTAATGAGGCTTTACAAACCACATTGACCGAATGTGAATGTGGCCGATGAATTAGAATCGCCGTAATTATACGCTGGCTTTTGTGAATGAGTTGTAACGGCGTAAATTAATTTTTTTTTATACTATTTAATATTTGTAGGACGACGAGTCGACGAAGCTTTTGTTATGTATTTATTTTTTTTTTAAATAGATTTCACGCGAAACTGATTTGGTCTGTTTATTTTTTGTGTTTGTGTGTGTGTGTGTGTTAAGAGGTACAATGGGTACCCTGTTATTTTCTTTTTATGTATTTTTATATCGAATTACTCTCTCTCTCTCTCTCTCTCTCTCTCTCTCTCTCTCTCTCTCTCTCTCATATTATATATATATATATGATATGTGTGTTATTTTTATTATTATTAATTATTTTTCTTTATACTATCTCTCTCTCTCTCTCTCTCTCTCTCTCTCTCTCTCTCTCTCTCTCTGTTTCTTCTTTACCTCCCACTTCCTCACCTTTCTTTTCCCTCTCACACCTCCTCCTACTAGACTTCTATCTTTTATTTTCCTCATTTCCCATCTTCTCAGTTTTTCCTCACTTATCACACATTTTTTTTTCGGTATTTTACCTCATTCACCTCTCCTCACACTTTTTCCTCTCTCCTCGCCCATTCTTTTCTTCACAGTTTTCTCACATCCCAACTTTTATTCTTGTTATTTTTTTTTCATTTCCTCTCTTTCTGAAATTACTGAATTTTCTTTCCTCACCTTCCGTGACGTCATTCGTCTTTCCTCCAGCTCCTCTCCTACCTTGCCACTTTTTCCTCACTCCTCACCCATTCCTACGCGATTTTCTCACATCCCCCTTCTTAGCCTCATTAATTTTTATATTTCTCATTTCTTCTCCTGTATTTTTTCCTCACCTCCTCACCTTCTTTCCTCACTCTGCTTTCCTAGACAAATTCTCACATCCGCCTCTTAACCTTATTTGTTATTTTATCAATTTCCTCTCCTGAATTTTTTTTTTCTCACCTCCCCACCTTCTTTCCTCACCTTCCGTGACGTCACTCTTCTTTCCTCCTCCCCTCCCCTCCCCTCTCTTTCTCTCTCTCTCGTTCCCAGTAACCCCATTTCCTGTGTGGCAAGGTAAAACCCGTCCTTTATACACTCTTTGATTGTGACGTCACAAGGCCACACACACACACACACACACACACACAGACACACAAGCACTGGCAAGCACCACCGCCAGGTTCCTGCAAAAGCAGCGCAAGGTTTTCTCTCGTCTGTAAATAAATGCTTCCTGGCAACAAGGTTCGCGGGCTAATTGATATTTTAGACTAGTTTTCCTTTTTCTTCTTCTTTTTTCTTTTCGGTAGTGTGTTGGTTGGGTCTCTCTCTCTCTCTCTCTCTCTCTCTCTCTCTCTCTCTCTCTCTCAAGGTGACTATGGTTTGTGTTTAAAAAAAAAAAAATCGCGCATTTTTGGTTTTTGTTTTTCTCTTACTAGATTTTTTATAATTATATATATTATATATATATATATATATATTATATATATATATATATTGCATATATATTACAGGTTATATATATATATATATATATATATAATATATATATATATATAATATATAATACTATATATACTGTAATGAATTTACGACAAAAAATATGTAGTTAGCGTTACCAAGTTGTTAAAACAAGATTGGCAAACCACCAAATAGGGCAGTTATTCTGATACAACTATACACTAGTATTTTTTTATTTCTTTCACCTTGACCATTGTGTTCAGTTTTTGTAACTTTTACTATCTCTTTCTGAAAGAGGGAGAGAATGTACTATCTGAAAGCTTAAATAAAAACTCAATTTTTTTTTTCCTAAATTTTAGTGGGATTCCTACCACATCATATTTTAGTGCACGGATACGGTGATTATTACTTCGCTAGTATGTGTTATCCATGTATTCCATTTATACACTTATATAAGTAAATATTACACACACACACACCACACACACACACACACACACATATATATATATAGACTATATATATATATATATTATATATATATACATACATACATACATTACACTGCATACATATATATATATATATCATATTATATATATATATATATATATATATATATAAATAAATAAATATATATATATATCTATATACATTACTACATACATAAACTGCATACGGATAATGTTGATGTGTTTTGCCTTTTTCCGTATCCGTTTCGAACAGCAAATTCATCCATATACATTTACTGCATGATAAAAATTTTAACACTTGAAAACGCTCCAACTTGCTTTCTAAAAACTCATACAACTTCTAAATACCCATTAGATACTCATTCCGAATACAACTGTAAATTAGAATGCACATACAAATTACAGTTATAAAATGTAAAATCTTTTTACGCTTGAAAAAGTAACTACTTCTGCTTTTACAGTCATCCATTTCTAATGAGGCCACTCCCCCATTATTGTTGTGAAAGTAAAACAATTTAATTCACTTAAATTATAAGTGTCGTTATCTGTACACGCAGGTGAACGAAAACACTAGGTATCGAGTAATCCAGACTAATACTTTCTTTAAAATATTATTATAATTATTATTATTATTATTATTATTATTATTATTATTATTATTATTATTATTATTATTATTATTATTATTACTGAACATTGTCGGTCATTCATATTGGACAAGCTCATATAACCATGAATGTACCGTATATCAGTTTCTAGAGAATAATATTCCCGTATGTGAAAAGGAATGAAAAACTTGGAAAAATTAAAGAAAGGAGTATTTAGATAAGATAAGGTTTAACACGAAAGTACATAATTAATATGCAGTGGTAAAAGGTATCACAATCGTCTATTAACTTTTACACACACAATAATTAAGAGAGAGAGAGAGAGAGAGATTTGACATTCCCAGAACCATGAATAAATATTTTATATAATTAATTGTATATACTTGGTACTAAGTTCCCGGAAACAGATCTGCGTACTGGTTTATCTAAAAAAAAAAAGGTAATATAAGAGCGTTATTATTGGGAAGAGAGAGAGAGAGAGAGAGAGAGAGAGAGAGAGAGAGAGAGAGAGAGAGAGAGTTTCAAGCATAGGAAAACTCGATAAGGGAAGTCAAGCAGAAATTCTTCCTTGCTTGTTTATATTAGCGTTCGTTGTTTTTAGTTGTTTTCTTGTTTGTTCTTGCTATGTGCGTACTCCTCTTTATTTTGCTGCTGTTGCTACACTTGTAATTATTATTCATATATTATGAAAGTCATAATATTGCAGATTTATATAAGGCGACGCAGTCAACACAACTATCTCTGACTTGTTATAACTTTTCAATATTTTCATTCGTTGCTATTTCTGTAATTGGTGTCGTTGTCATTGTTCATGTTACGGAGAATTTTTTTTTTTTATATTGCTTTCTCTGACTCATTATATTTGTTAATACTTACAGTTGATCACTTGTCTTTGCTGCAAGTGGTAAGCGGTGCTGAAATAGTTAGCGAAAACTGTTGAAGAAATATTATTATTATTATTATTATTATTATTATTATTATTATTAATTATTATTATTACTATTCAGTAGATGTTAACGAAAACTGTTGAATTATTATTATTATTATTATTATTATTATTATTATTATTATTATTATTATTATTATTATTATTATTCAGTAGATTTTAACGAAAACTGTTGAAGAAATATTATTATTATTATTATTATTATGATTGTTATTATTATTATTATTATTATTATTATTATTTTCTTATTAGTATTATTATTATGCAGTAGATGTCAACGAAAACAAATATTGAAGAAATATTATTATTATTTTATTTTTTATTATTATTATTATGATTATTAGTATTTTATTATTATTATATTATTATTATTACTTATTATTATTATTCTATGGAACAAGCCCACCACAGGGGCCATTGACTTGAAATTCAAGCTACCAAAGAATATTAAGGTATTCATTAGGAAGAAGTAAGAGGGAGTCAAGGGATATACAGGAAGAAGAGTTCCCACTTATTAAAGAAGAGAAAAAATAAAGTAGTAAATTAATAAATAGATAAAAATGGATTAGAATGCAGGAGAAATGGTATTAGGGTGGTAATGCATTTCTCTTGTAAAGTGTTTTCTCAGTTTGATAATAACTGGTCATGAATATTTATAATTTTTCAAGAATATTATATCGGTCCAACTTATAAGAATACTGATAATACCTTTTAGATGGAAGAGGTTACTTGTGGAATTTTTACGTGATATTATGCAAGCAGGAAACTGCAAATTACTGGTCTAGTGATCGATATCCAAATAATTTTATTTACTTTTAAGACATTTAATGTATATAAGTGTTTGCCGAGAACCTCATCTAGAGTTATAGATGAGTAATATCCAAAAGATCCCAAGGACTTTCTTTGTGCCTTTTCTGACTGGAGAAAGCAAAAAAGAAAGTCTTCGATGTTATTATGTATCATTTACTATTTTTTTTTAGTAATCCGTTGCACTTTGGTTTTGGAGATACTTCGCTTCTTTGCATTCTGCAGGCCGCCCAGAGTCTGGGGGCTCTGACTCCCAATAAGAAGAAGAGAGGAGGAGTAGGAGTAGGAGGAAAAGGAAGAGGAAGACCTTTCTGAATGCTTTCGGCCAGGCCGCTTCCTCTCTCTCTCTCTCTCTCTCTCTCTCACACACATCCTATCTTTCTGTGTCCGGCCAGTTCCTCCTAAAGCACTGAGTGTAATCCCGGGTACCCTGATAGACCAGAGCTTAAAACCTTGCTCAACAACTTTCTTCCGGACCGCCCCCCCCCAAACCCCCCCCCCCACCCCCAATCCCCTTCCTTCCATCTCCCCCCGGACCCTTTCTCCCTTCTTCCATCCCAAACCCGATTTTGCCCACAATTTTACCAGCCCCCCTGCCCTCCCCCCCCACTCCCCCCCTGCCCTCCCGCCCCGTCTCTCTTTCTCTCTCTCTTCTCAATCTCTCTGTCCTCCCCACCAACCCCCACCCACCCCCCCTTCTTCCCCACCAAGTCCCCCAAAAGAACATCAACGAGAACTCCAAAGCCTATAGTCAAGGTTTTCCATCAGACAATGTTAAAGAGTGCAGTTGTATTTTCTCTCTCTCTCTCTCTCTCTCTCTCTCTCTCTCTCTTTTTGGGTTGTTTTTGTACCGTCTTCCAGTATCTATTTGTAAATGTAATAGCAGCAGCAGCAGCAGCAGCAGCAGAAGGAGACGACAGAAGAAGACCGGCCACTTTTCGTGGTTGTTGATTATCTGGGCCGGTCCTTGGAAAAGCGGCGGGAGCCGTTGATGGTTCTTGAGGTTTATTTTAGATCTGGACATGTTTCTTTTTTTTTTTTTTTCTATTCCACTAGATATTATTCGAGGCTCTGCCGTTAGTTAGGACAGGTTTTGAACGGTTTTCTTTTTCCCTCTTCACCCTCCTTTGAAGTCGATGGCCAGTCAACAAGGGCTGTTGCTTGAGATCCGTGAATCATTTGTTATTTTTTTTTCGCTCTTCGATTGAGTTTGTTTTTTTGGGGAAAGGGTTCTGTTGGATTGTGTTTTTACTCTTTGGAGTCTTTAGTTCTCTTTAAGAATTTATGGACTGCGATTGATGATAATGAGTTTCAAGTGACGGAATTCTGATTATTGAAACTGACTTGATTTCCGTGTGAAGAAAATTTGCTTGGTTTTATCAGTGAAATGACTGATGCTTTGAATTGCGAAATTTATTTGTTCTCTTTCTTTATGCATTTTTATTTTTCCTTATTGACAAAAAGTAAATTTTTTTTCGACAAAACATATTCCTTCAATATATCACGGGAAGCTCAGTGTTAACTTTATATCCTTTTGTCTACGATAATGAAATATATCACTAGAAAAGGGAGTTATATTGTAAAGATGCTGATGTAAGATTCATTAACCTTTGTGATTTGTAGCGTATAGATACTGATGTAAGATTCATTAACTTCTGTGATCTGTATCGTATAGATACTGATGTAAGATTCATTAACTTCTATTATGTGTATCGTATAGATGCTGATGTAAGATTCCTTAACCTCTGTGATCCGGATTGTATAGATCCTGCTGTAAGATTCTTTAACCTTTGCGATCTGTATCTCAGAGATGCTGATGTAAGATTCTTTAACCTCTGTGATCCGGATTGTATTGATCCTGCTGTAAGATTCCTTAGCCCCTGTGATTCGCCGTCAGAGAAAGACGGAACCATCATAAGAATGAGCTAAGCAAGCTTAAGCCCCCGACGGTCATTAGGACCAGGTCCTACACTTCTGACGTGTGGTGTGTGTGTGTGTGTGATCCTGCAAGGTGTAAGCATCATTGGGAGCCGAACTTTCACGTTTTATCGACGAAAATCATCCCCCCCCCCCCCCCTCTCCCCGCGCGCTCTCTCCGTAAGACCCGCCTGACATAATTGCCTCAGTGGAAAGGAAAGCTTTGACGTGTTGTCAAACTGATTAATATCGGCGAGGTTTTAAGGCAATTACTTCGAGGATATACTTCGGAGAGACTTTGATCTGGAAGTGGCATTGCCCGCGTTTAGCTGGTAGTCTATGGAAGGGTCATTATCTCCCAGTGATTACATGGGCGACGGGACCTTGTCGTTCGTCGAGTCGAAAGGTCTTTCTGCACTCCTCACGCTAAAGCCCCCTTTTATATGCACCTTAGCACAAGCGGCATCATAATACGCTAAGCCACCTTCTGTAATATTCAACTCAAAACTATTAATGATTTCGCAGCAAACTCAAACTCACGGTCTTCAGGCCAAATTCTCTCTCTCTCTCTCTCTCTCTCTCTCTCTCTCTCTCTCTCGATGCAACTCGTTTCCAGCGTTTGAGGGAATAGTAGGCATCGTATACGTCCACTCGTTGTCCAACGCCAGTTTGGTTTTTCCCGTTTAGTGTTAAAGATGGCTATTGATTCTGTCTTCATTGTCATCAAGTGATAAAAAGCGGGAGGGGATGATTAACCTCTCCACACATCCCCCTTTTCCAACTTCCAGGACCCTCCCTCTCCTCCCCTCCCCCCTCCCGAAGCCCTTTACTCCTCCTGGTACCCCCTCCTTCCCACCTTTCCATTTCACACACACACACACAACACACCACACACACACACACACACACAAAACCAAACACAAAAAACCTCACCTGCCAGTAGTGTTTCCCGAACGAGAGCAGAAGAACAACTTCGGGCGTTCTGTTATTGTTTGATATGCAACTAGTAGATTGAAGTTAAAACAGAATGCAAAAGCAAATCGCCAGGAGTCCATGTTCTGATGTAAACAGATTAATGCATGGATAAGGTTTCTAAGTAATTAACACTAAAAGCTCCTGTTTTGAATTTGGACAGACCTTCCTCTTGTGTTTGGTCGTCGTCGAGCGAAGTTCGGGGGAGTTTGGGGATTTTTTTTTTTTTATTTTTTTTTTATTTTTATTTTTATTTTAGGAGGGATAATGTGTCGGGGGATTTTTTCTGATATTAGTAGGGATAATGTTTTTATATTCTAGGTTATTGGCTAGAAAGGAGCATGAATCTCTTGCTTGCAATGGCCCGATTCAGTTTTTCTTGCCCCAATTTTCGACTGGACAAGAAGATAAATGGCTAAATTTTACTTTGTTTCATTCTGCAACTGTACAAGCAGCCAAATTATCCCTTTAACTTGTGCATTGAATTTTACTTATCTTTTAGACTATTTGATAAATGTGCGCACAGCACATATCTGGAGATTTTATTGCTGAAATACATGTAGAACAAACTTTGATTGCCTTGTACACAAACAGTAGCCTGGCATCTTTAGCAAAGTAAGAAATATTTTCCACCAAATCTTTGGATATTTGCTTCTATAATAATCTAAGCAAGGATAAAATTACTTGTTTTGTTTACTGTACCTCCCCATTGCTTTGCATTGCTTTTTATTTATATTTAAGTAAATATACTTTTATTTTGATATGTGCTGGATACAGGAACGATATCTTAATGCATGCGTGTTCGCAGGTTTAAATGCGTGAATTTCTCTGTTATTTTAATTTCGTTAATCATTACTCACATGACAATCTCTATTTGCTAAAGCAAAAAACAAAAAATAAATAAACAAATAAAAATAATAATAATAATGCTTCATGCAGAACACTTTTTAAAAGACATTTCCATAATTATATGCAACTATAATAAGTTAAGTTTCTGTTTAGGTTTATCTAATCCATGAGTTTCATTTATAAATTTTCATGATCTGTCGAGTAAATACCATTCTTTCATTTATTTTATTTATTTATTTTATTATATGACCATTTGCATTTCATGTTGATGGTTTTCCAGATCAATGAAATGTATTTTACATTTCCACCAATATTACCAAGTTCAGTATTTTTTATTTTTGTCATTTATGCTAAGTTCGAAAAATATATACAAACGTTACTTCATGGCTTTTATCCCTCAAAATTAATTTTCCATTCAGTCATTTTACTATAATTCTATTTATTTATATCTCTCATCCCCTATATAGTTACTTCCATTTACTACATGTCTGCAAATTCTCTGCTTATTTTCATAGTTAATTTTATTATAAATTAAATAACTATTCCTCATAAGTAACTGTTATCATGTCATCCCTTTTCAGTATAATTTTCGTACCTTATTTTCTTAATAGTAAATTATATCCATATTTGTTTTAGAAAGAACCCAATTCTTGATTTTTTAGTTAATGATAAATTTATCCTAAATCTTTTTTTCTCATAAATCTGTCCTTAATTTTGAACAAAGTTAACCTATTGATTTATATGAGGTCATCTTACAGCTTCATTTTTAACCACCTTCCCCTGTAATTTTAGAATAAGGCAACTTCCATCCGTATTTTTAACCAGCTTCCATCCCTGTTATTTTCTAATAAGCCAACTTCCATCCATATGTTTAACCAGCTTCCATCCCTGTTATTATATAATAAGGCAACTTCCATCCATATTTTTTTTTAACCAACCTCCATCTCTGTAATTTTATAATAAGGCAACTTCCATCCATATTTTTTAACCAACATCCACCCCTGTTATTTTATAATAAGGCAACTTCCATCCATATTTTTTATTCCATCCCTGTTATTTTATAATAAGGCAACTTCCATCCATGTTTTTTAACGAACTTCCACCTGTTATTTTCTAATAAGCTAACTCCCATCGATATTTTGAGGCGAACTTCTACCCCTAATAATTTGTATCGCTCAAATCCACCTGTTTATTCAACAAACTTCCATCTATGTTGTTTTCTGTTACCAAATCCGCACACATATATAACAGTTACATTCCACCTATTTAATCTTACCAACTGTCATCTCTATTTTCAACCCAATTCCATCCCTATTTTCAACTAACTTCCAGTCCCATTTTATTATTATTATTATTATTATTATTATTATTATTATTATTATTATTATTATTATTATATTATTATTATTTTTGCACCAACGCCTATCCATATTTTACTCCAACTTCTACAGCAATCATCACCATTCTTCCAGCTTCCATTATAATTACTATTATTTTTATTATTATATGTGTATGTGTGAGTGTGTGTATAAATTTTTTTGCCAATCCATATTTTTCTTCATCTTCCACAGCCATCATTACCAGTTTTTCCCCCTCATCAACCAGCTATGATTATTATTCTTTTCCCACCAACCAACCACCAACAACCACCATCAGGGGAAACTGAAATGGGAGATGATGTTCAGCGCTTAGATAAATGTATATTGACAGGAAGCAGTCATTCTGTTGCGGCACCTTTGCTTCTGTGCATTTGAAGGAAACTCAATGCTCCGTCAACTATTGGTCATTTGGCCTCTCTCTCTCTCTCTCTCTCTCTCTCTCTCTCTCTCTCTCTCTCTCTCTCTCTCTAGTGTGATTACAGACCTTCTTGTATTTTATTTGTGTTTCATGACGACAGAAAGAGTATTCATGATTGAGTACACCAAGAAGAGGATCTTCAACCGTTGCGATGTATGTATATATATATATATATATGTATATATATATATATATATATATATATATATATCTAAATATACTACTTGTTAATAATATGGTGTCGCTACTCCAATATTATTATTATTATTATTATTATTATTATTATTATTATTATTAGTATTATTATTGTATTTCAATGGAGGTAAAAGATGCCAATACCTTAAATGCCCTTAAATGCCCATAGTAGGTATTATATATATATATTTAATATATATATATATATATATATATATATATATAATTAAATCTTAGATACACATTTAATATACATATATATATATATATATATATATATATATATATATATATATTAATACTTTTATTTATATACATACATATACGCATATAAAGATGTGTTTTCTAACCTTGTTATTTTGAAACTTATATTTGCTGAAGTTGCACTGCTCTAACTTACATTTATTGCGTCAGTCACAAATATAGTTGAAATGAGCATTAATATTGTCTTTTGGAGGCGTATTATTTTAGCGCAAATGTTAAGCTGTTCTTTGTCAATTCTGAGAGATTAATTTTTCGCGTGGACCGTTTTTTGTTGGCTGCGACATATATAATATTTCCTAATTATTGTTGGCAAACCTTTATACTTTCCACGTGTGCGGTAGTATTTATAAGTATATAAATATAAATATGTATTTATAAACATATTATATGGCTATAAACCTGTTGTGGCTTGATGAAGGAATTAATGAATATCTTCGATATAGATATTATTGTTAATATGATTATTGGTTTTCCAAAATTTGAACCCCATGAAGATCTATATGTATTACATTTTATTTATTTATTTATTTATTTATTGTTTATTGGAACATCCGTTGATAGATTAAGAATGAGAAATATTCGGTAGAATGAGAAATATTCGTTAGAAGAAGTATTCGAAAGAAGGAGAAATATTCGAAAGACGGAGAAATATTCGAAAGAAGGAGAAGTAGTCGATAGGAGCAATATTCGGAAGGAGAAATATTCGGAAGTGGGCTAAATATTCGATAGGAAAAATATTTTAATGAAGGAAAAATATTCAATAGAGGGCGAAATATTCGAACGAGGGAGACATATTCGATAATAGGAGAAATATTCGATAGGAGATATATTTGATAGGAGAAATATTCAATGGGGGAAATATTCGATAGAAGGAGAAATATTCGAAAGAAGGAGAAATATTCGATAGAAGGCAAAATTTTCGATATGAGAAATATTCGAAAGGAGAATTATTCGAAAAAATGAGAAATGTTCGATAGAAGGCGAAACATTCGAAAGAGGGAGAAATATCCGATAGAAGGAGAAATATTAGGGAAAGACTTCTCACGAATCTTCATCGGTCGTCTGGCCCTTCGACGAAGCACCTCGAGAAACGCTGAGGTTAACAGACGATCACTTCCGATCTCTGCGTTTGTTATTCAGTATCCTTTTACTGCTGAAAAGTTGCATTCTCTCCTCTTCTAGATCTGCCATAATGTGCAACAGAAAGGAGCTCTGTTTATCCGTTGTATACACTGCCGAATTCAGGACCGGTTTTTTGGGGGGGAAGGGGGCTCGCGCGCAAACTCGTCGTCGCGTGCTTGGAGCGGGAAAGAGTAAGGAAGGCTCTCTTAGCCGTAAAACCGGTCAGCCATGACTTAACCCAT
>NC_061097.1:51002198-51004698 GCF_015104395.2 Macrobrachium nipponense | reverse complement strand
GTAGGTAGGTGGGTTGGTGGGTTGGTGGGTAGGTGGGTAGGTCCGTGGAAGCCGCCCACCGTTGGAGATACCGGCGCTCGGAGGAAGGCAGGCAATCAATCACTTATTTCGCGTCTTACCTACAAACCCTGCAGATTTCGGCATTCTTCCTTCGGCTCTGCTTCCTTCCGTCCCGATATTTTCGACCGCCCGCGACGAGAATGGGTTGGAACGAGGAGGAGAGGAAGTCCAGGGCGAAGAATTGGTCGAAAAGGGACTCTCCTACTGACACAGGCCGTTCGCCCGGACTCCGGTTTCCAGCGGACGCCGCCGTCGTCATATATGGTCTTTCCAGCCCGTTCCTTCTCTCTCCTACCCTCCTTCCGCGTTTCTGCTTTACTCTTAGCAGCCTCTTGTTCCTCCTCTTCCTCACTCCTCACTCCACCCCCCCTCCTCCTCCTCCTCCCCTTGCCTTTCCTTTTGTAGGTTTTATGTTGCTGGTGCTCCTTGTTACTTTTGTCGTCGAGTCGTGCATGTGCAAAAAGCCCCCCTACTTTCCACCCCAGAAGAAGCAGGACTTTTGCGATGGCTCCACCCTCCCTTTCCCTCCCTCCCTCCCTCCCTCCTTTCCTCCCTGTCTCCCTATCTCCCTCACCCTCCCACCACCTCCTACTTACCAGCCCTTCTATGCACGTGCATATTCTGCCTGCATCCTCGTTAGAAGTTTTCCATTTCTTTGAACTCACTCTCTTTCTCTTTTTTTTTTTTTTATTTATTCACTGACCATTCATTCCTCCGCCTCCTAATGCTCAGCTCTTCTCTCTCTCTCTCTCTCTCTCTCTCTCTCTCTCTCTCTCTCTCTCTCTCTCTCTCTCTCATGCATTGTATGCAGTTATTATTACCTTTCCATTTGGCCTTCACCGAATCATTTGATCATTAGGGTCACCTTTCTCAAAAGGATACTCCTGGGTCCATGGTTCTACCTCGAGGTGTATCTCTTTCAAAACGCATCAATTTTTTTTCTCTCTCTCTCTCTTTTCTCTTTCTCTCTCTCTCTGTCTCTCATGGAAAGGGAAGAGACGGGTGCTCTGCAGCCTGTATGACTTTCATGTGGTCATTCTGTCCAGATGTGTGTGAGAAATTCGGTCCAGTGTTTGGGAACGTGAAAATTGGAAGACAGACTAAGCTTTGCTGCTAAACAAACCATTTTCGCTGCCTGGAGTTTTCGCCTTTTGATTTTAAAACTTTACATATCTCCTCTTCATCAGCTTTCATCCATCCCAGCACTTTCCCACCTATCTGTTACCTGTGTCCCCCAATCATTCATGGCCCCATCCACCCCCTCCTTTTCATTATCTGTTCTTTACCCCCCCCCCCCCCCAATCCCGTCCCCACAAATCCAAACCCGTTCCACGGACAACTTTATTTCAAAGACAGACGCCTTTTAATACTTAAATCCCCCAAACCCCCCATATTAGGCAGAATGTATTGCCCGCCCCTCCCCTCTGTGTTCCCCTCTTCCACTCTTTTTTCCCCTCATGTATTCGGCGAGTTTCTAGCCGAGTTTCTTTGGCTTCTCGCCTTCTCTCTCTCTCTCTCTCTCCTCCTCCTCGTCATCAGAAGCTAACGGAGCAAAGAAAAGATCGAGCCTCCTCTACTTCAGTTTAGAAATCTCTCTCTCTCTCTCTCTCTCTCTCTCTCTCTCTCTCTCTCTCTCTCTCTCCTTTGCCCTTCTGGCTATCGGGAGAAGGGGAAATTCTGCAGATAGTTTTAGCGCCAACTTAGAATTAGGACGGGAGAGTTGGGCCCGAAGATGAGAAGGACTCCCGAGAGCCTGTGGAAACCCCGTAACCGTTTTGGGGGCTTTGTGCGATAGCCCTCGCCACTCTCTCTCGCTCTCTCTCTCTCTCTCTCTCTTCCTCTCTCTCTCTTTCTCTCTAATATCTCCTCTCTCTCTCTCTTCCTTCTGTTCCTCCTGCCTTTCTCCTGTTCTTCTTCTCCCTCTTCTTCGATTCCAGATCCTGGAAAGCGTCGATATTTCCATCCGTGGCTCTGGATTCTTTGGAAATGGCCGAAGCCTTGTGTAATCGGTAGGTAGCCTCGTCGAATTTTCGGCAGACGGCTCCTTCCTTTGTTTCGCCGTCAGTGGCGTCTTGCTTGTTCTTCTGGAAATAATCGGGATACTATGTTTATTTTTAGCCGTTGTCCCGCTTCTTACATGAACCCCCCAATGGATGGTTGCTCGTCCGTCTCTTCACATCATTCTGGAATAATTCCTAATTCTGGAATCATTCCAGCATGGCCAAAAATTCCGGGAAGCGGAATTTTTGACAGCGTGTGAACCGTTTTGACTTGGTCGGATAATCACGGTGTATTTTAATATCCGATTCGTTCGAGATTTCCTTATGTGTTAGTGTTTTCTTGGTCGTCTACAGAAGAATTTTATAACCGTTGTTATAATATATCTTAATTATTAGTATGTTTTACGTAGTTAATTGCTTTACATTTCTATAATCTACTG
>NC_061097.1:50979698-50982198 GCF_015104395.2 Macrobrachium nipponense | reverse complement strand
CCGAGAAAAAGAGAAAGAGAAAGAAAGACAGACAGAGTGAGAGAGAAAGAAAGAGAGAGAGAGAGCGAGCGAGAGAAAAGAGTATGTGTGTGTGTGAGAGAGAGAGAGAGAGGAGAGATGAGATTTGCAACTTGCTCTCTTGTGTTGCCCTGCAACAAAGCTCATCTAAGCCCGTGTTGCAAATTGTAAACTGGACCTCATGAATAGATCGCTGGCCATTGATAATCGCTAAATACGGCAAATAATTCCAACTTTTCGGGGGCCAGCAGCAACGGCGGGAGGAGCTCCTCCCGCCGTTGCTTCTTCCATCGGGCGGCGGACTTCCAGAGAGAGAGAGAGAGAGAGAGAGAGAGAGAGAGAGAGAGAGAGAGAGGCGTTAAGCAAGGAAGATCTCGTTTGCGATGCCGCATCGCGGTAGGTCTTGAATTTCTCATGACGCGCAGAGCGCGGTCGGAATCCGGTTTCGAATTCGACATCGCCGTCGTGGATTCTTTGGGGTCTTCAAGACTGGCGACTCTGAGGAGTCGTCTTTGGCGTCTTTTTCCCAGAGGCTTCGACGGCGGGTCCGCTCGGCTTTGCAGCGGCCTCAGCGGGCCTTCGACGCTCGCTGGAAGAAGGCTCCAAGCGCTTAGGTGGATCCATACCAGTTCCTGGAAATCGAGAAGTAGTATTGTCGCAAAAAGTTTGTCGTCGTCGGCGCGTCTTGTCTGCTTCGGAGCTTCCCCGCGGGAAATGGAACGTCTGTGCTAAAGAAATCCAGCGCCCATCGTCTTGATCTCAGGAGCACCGTCGGCGAAAGATCCTCTGGCGTGACCGCAAAAGTATGACGACGCTTCAAGAATGACGCAAGACGCTGAAGAAATGCATTCTCTGCCTCTCTTTCTCTCTCTCTCTCTCTCGTTCCCTCTCTTTTGCATTTTCTCCCCGCATCGCCCTGCTGTCCCATACCCCCTCCCGGGTAGTAGTAGTAGTAGTACCCCAAACCCCCTCTTCTTTCTCTCTCTTTCTGACTCTCTCGTTAAACCATCCCCCTGACCATCAACCCAGGGCCCCCCCCCCTCCCCCAGACCACCACCTGTCTGTGCAACGCTCTCTTCCACTGACTTTGTTTATACCGGCAGCGAGGCGGTCCCTCTTTTCAAAAACCTCATTTTCCCCCATGGCCATCTTCGCCAGGCGACTGCCGCGGACGATCTGATCGGCGCGGCTGAATCTCCGATGGCGACGGGACCTTCGTCGCTCCTTAAGAAAACTGCGGCGAAAAACGAGTCATTCATTTTTCATTGAATAAGGTCATTCGATTGCTGTAACGGGGTCGGGTTCGGTGGCCGGATTTTCCAGCGAAAGATTGCGAGGTTGGAGAATTATAATACTCTCGCGGTGACACCTGCTTATTGGCCTAATTTACCTTCCAGTTGGCCAGGTGCATTTATGGGAAACGTTTCACCCGGTTCGCTTTTTTTTTTTTTTTATTTCTTTCTCTTTTGGAGGGAGGGGGGGGGGGGGGGGGGGAGGGGGAGGGCTTCGTTTGCTTGGAGGGATGTGGTCATTACGATGATGGCTGTCTCTGCTTTGTTGCACAATTGCTTCTGGGAGAGCAAAAATAACGAAAGCAAAGCCAAAATTAAGGTGACTTGATGGTTTGTTATGATTGTGCTTTTGGGAGATCTAAAATAAAAAAAAAATCAATGAAATTCATGAGGAACGGTACAGAATACTTTATTTTCTTTTTCTTTATTTTTTTATTATTGTTGCAGCTAATTTGATGCTCATACTATTGGGATTACTGAAATTCAGGTTGGCTTGCTTTCATAATTTTGGGAGAGCATAACACAAAAACAGAAAAAAAGAGAAACATGAATGAAAGTCTTCAGCAATAAATTTTTTTTTTTTTATCGTTGCGGCTAATTTAATGCTCATGCTTTTGGGAATGTTAAAATTGAGGTAAATTGATACATTAGTTTTTGTTTTGTGTGTTTCTGGTCATTACGATGACTGTTTCTGGTTTGTGTGTGTTGTGCCTTTGGAAGAGCAAAAAAAAAAAAAAAAAAAAAAAAAAAAAAAAAGGAAAACACTCACACACACAAAAACCAATGAATGAAGAAATTCTTGAGTAGCGGTACAAAACATTGCTACATGAGTTTCTTGTAGCGTGATTCTGAACGTATGTATTTTTACTTTCCGAAATGGATAGCAAATGATTTTGTTAATACTTTCATAAATTCTTTAGAAGTGAAATAACCGTCATGGTATCTAATAATAATAATAATAATAATAATAATAATAATAATAATAATAATAATAATAATAATAATATTAATAATAATAATATTTGTTTTCTAATATGAATTCATATACGTGCAATAATAATAATAATAAAATAGTGGTGCCAAGAGGATACATTTTCATTTATTAATAGACAAACAAATTTAAAAGAAAAAAAAATATACAATTATCACAACCAACGTAGGAATGCAACCCTCTTTATATCTTACCAATA
>NC_061097.1:50972198-50974698 GCF_015104395.2 Macrobrachium nipponense | reverse complement strand
AAGACTATATCGGGAGACCGTTTTAATAGAGCAAATTAGTTTCCCAGGAAATTGAGATTCTGTAAAATGCAAATACCTTGAGGAGGAATTACTGGAGTAATTAATATTGTAGATTTTTTTTCCTAGTTGGCTGTAGCTGTCTGAAGAACAGTGATTATTAATGGAAGTCATTATAACCGTTGGGATTTCTCCTGTTATGGCTTTTGTATCATGTTGTGTATCTCGCTTTGCCGTTGGTTTGTGTTATAGTGTTTAGTCTGTTGTTTAGATAGTTTTTTTTTTTGGCCAATTTTAATTTTTAGGCAGCAAAGAAATATGGTTGTTATTGATACCTTCAGTTGCATATGAAGTGATTGTTATTGTTTATGTTACGATAATAATAATAATAATAATAATAATAATAATAATAATAATAATAATAATAATAATAATAATAATGATATTAATACAGGGGACGAAGAAATTTTGTTATTACAATTAATTCCGTTTTCACATAGAATACTTGTGCTAATGTTTATGTTACGGGAATAATAATAATAATAATAATAATAATAATAATAATAATATAATAATAATAATAATAATAATAATAATAATTTTAACGGGAACCAAAAAAAATATAGTTATATATTTAAAATATTTGACCATATATTGGCCCAAAGATAATTAAGACCAGACAGTAATGATGATGTGAATTTAAACTGCCCCCAAAAATACTTGAACACCATAATAAAAATGATAGTGATAATTGCCACTATCATCATCACAATCATAATCATCGGATCTGAATCAATTCCGATAACATCAAAGTAACACTTACCGACAAATACCTCTTTCTCTCTCGATCAAACCCCCTCCCCTCCCCTCCCCCTACCTCAATCTCCCAACCACAACGTAACCATCCTCCCCCCCCCCACCCGCCTCACACCCCCACTTCCCCGTTCCTACCTCAACAAAGAATGACTCAATTTGCGATGGATTTAAAGTTGAAGTTCGTTTTGAGCGTCTCCACTGTGCCAATCGCAGAGAGAGAGAGAGAGAGAGAGAGAGACGAGAGAGAGAGAGAGAGAGAGAGAGAGAGACCTTAATTAGAATAAAATTCACTCTCTAAACAGCCTCTTTTGCGCGATGGCGGCGTGAGATGTTTCCACAACTTGTTGTGGTTGATGTAAATACACTTTTTTGTCTTTATTTTTTTAAACGTTTTATTAAAGGGACGAGGCTGATGCGTAAGGAATGCGTGGTGACGCACGGACGAAAGAACGAACGCGTAAGGTCGTTGGCCGGGAATCGTATGTAACACTTGTGAGGAATTCTTTACGCATATGCGTGTGACGGAATATACACAAAAAAAGACAGGCGTAAACGCTGGCATACACAAATATCATTTCAATACTACTACTTCTAATAATAATAAAAATACGCCCGAACTCATACAAACTGTTTTCATTCATTCAAAAATGTGGTTTTAAGCTTCAGCGTAAAAACCAAATACACACACACACACACGCCTGCATTGTTACATAATTTTTTTACGAGAACGGAAAATACTGTCTCAAGCAATAAACGAAGGAAAAAAAAAAAAAGCTTCCCCACGCTTTCGAGGTATTACGCATTTTACTCATTCATTCAGGAATAGCGCGGTTGTACGCAGAGGCGTAAAAGCCACCTCTCTCTCTCTCTCTCTCTCTCTCTCTCTCTCTCTCTCTCAGAGCTACTACACTGTTTCATATTTAAAAGCGTCCACTTTCTTCTTTTGTATTTTTCCTTTCGGGCGGAACAGATCCTGTTGCTTTGGAGCATCGTCTCCCCAGGACGTTATCTTTCTCGTCCTTGTCGTCGTCCGCCGCTGCTGCTGCTGCTGCGAATTCAAGAGGAAGGATATTTTCTTTTCTTTTTTGTCTCATATTTGTTTTTCATTTTATGCGACGAGAGATAAATTATGATGAGTAATGGCGTTTAATTAATGACAAGCGTTGATTGTGCTGATTTGTTTTTCCGGCCGGCCGCGAGTCGCTAGTATTCTCACCTCTCTCTTACTTTCGGTCAAAACAAAAGCTTGTGAGGAGAATGTTTCTCTTTTTTCTTTTTTTTTTTTTTCCCTCTTCTTTTCTGGTTCATTCAGATTTGGTTGCGTAATTTTACGCTTGACGCTGCGATGCGTTTTCGGCATTTGAGCGCTGGACGCTTTTTGTGGGGAATGGCATCTTTAAATTTAAAGTTTTTGTCGTATTTATATCCATGAGCTTCTATATATTTATCGATCTATCTATCTGACACACACACACACACACACACACACATATATATATATATATATATATATATATATATATATATACATATATATATATATATATATATATATATATATATATATATATATATATATATATATATATATATATATATGCCCGCATCAGTTGTTTCTATTTATTCTTTCAAGTGGAATCTAATTAAATAAACTTAAAATATATATATATATATATGTATATATATA
>NC_061097.1:50964698-50967198 GCF_015104395.2 Macrobrachium nipponense | reverse complement strand
AGAGCCCTCAGGCTAAACCTCTCTTTTTCAGGCGGCATAAAGGCTGCTCTTGGAAAGGACTTTTTTAACGTAAAATTCACCTTCGTGTTTGTCCGTGTAGAAACCAATCGGAATTTAGGCTCCTCCGTTAGTCCCAGGACGGAAATAAAATGTAATCATTGTCCCCCGCTGTGTGAAATGTCAGCAAATGGTCGGAGAGAATGCTTTTACCTTACGAATATGGCTATTATTTAGCATATTCATTGAGATGCAACGGGATATCCTCAGGGGAGATACTTTCGCATCTTTAGGGGAGGTGGGAAACGCCAGGTGTCCTCTCTCTCTCTCTCTCTCTCTCTCTCTCTCTCTCTCTCTCTCTCTCTCTCTCTCTCTCTCTCTCTCCTTCTTTTAAGTAGACATGGGGAGCATATTCGTGTTAGCCAATCACAACAGGCTGTCAAGTGTCACCGTCGCTTTTCATATCCCGGCTGAGAATCGGCTGCCGTTTTCTGTCTTTCCCTCCGACGCTGAGGAGGGCAAGAATCGAGTTCGTCGCCACCGATTAATATCAGCTTCCGTAAGCTTTCCAGTAAATTATATTCTATTTCCAGGAAAGGAAGGCTCTCTCTCTTAAGCTGCTACCAAGGGAGCGTTGAGACTTGACGTTAGTTTCTACCCGCGATGTGAAGGGAAGGTTGGATAGTATAAAGTCTATCAGACTGCAACTAGTATGGCCCGTCGAAGACACCTCAAGCTTCCAGAAAGTCTTTGGACTTCCAAAGTCTTGCAGTAAGACCTCCTCGAGCGAGTCTTTCAGCCCCGGTATGGACGTGCCCACGGGGGCATATAGCCAGCAATCTTCGCGTTCGCCCTGACGCGTATCGACAGTTATTTCATTCGGCGAAAAAGAACAAAATCCGCCACAGTTCTTTTCTAAAGGAAAAGGGAGAACGGGACTATGGCCGATGGTGGGCCTGCCCCCCCCCCCCTTTCTCCCACCCTATCCCTAACCTCCACCCTTCCTCCTGTCCCGCCCCCCCCCCCCCCCCATCTCCCTACCAGTCCTTGTAGTAGCTCCCTCACAAATGATGCTTCTAGACATAAAAAAATGGTAGAACAGATCACCAGTCGATTTGCTGAGAGGAGGAGGTAACAAGAGAGATAGTAGTGGTAGTAGTGGTGGTAGTAGTAGTAGTGGTAGGGAAGTGGAGGGATGGGCTGGGATCCCTTTTGGTGGGGGTTGGGGGGGGGGGGGGGTTGGTTGTGGGAAGGCCGAGGAAAGGTGGGGTACGAGGTGCAAGAAAGAAGTTGCGCTCTTTCTCTCTCCTAAAAGGCTTCCCCCCCACCCCCATCCCAAACCAGTCAAACACCATCCCCCCACCCCCCCATCCTTTCTTGCTCCAACAAACGGCCCAAACATCCCGTTCTCATTGCTCTCGTTGTTCCCATCATCATCATCGATTTCGTCATCATCATCATCGCCATCATTCATCATCATCTCCTTCATCCCCCTTCATCATCATCATTATCATCATCGTCTCCTCCCTCATTTCCCTCACCATCATCATCATCTCCCACATCTCCTTTATCATCTCCCTCATCATCTTCATCATCATCGATATCATCATCATCTTGTTATTTTCTTTATTGATTCTTCTCTTTCCTATACCTCTCTTCTTTTCGCCCTCTTCGAGTTATTAATTTTTTTATGCAATTTGTCTACGTCTGTATATTCACCCAACTTCAATTGAATATTTTATATATATATATATATATATATATATATGTATATATATATATATATATAATATATATATATATATATATATATATATATATATTATACATATGCTTATGTAATAGATATATATATATATATGTATGCTATATATAAATATAATTATGAATATATATATGTACATTATATATACACATGTATACATTATATACAAATGGGAGGTGTGTATATTACATGGTTTATTGTATAATGGTCTATGCGTCTAAAACCCAGTAACATCTTAGACGTTGCTTCTTCGTTGGATAATGAAATAATTCATATATGATTGCGTATTATCAGTAGGAATTATTGTTTAGCACCGCGACGGGAGTAAGGTTTTTGAGATTTTTCCACATTGAATTGTCTTTATTATTATTATTATTATTATTATTATTATTATTGTTATTATTATTATTATTATTATTATTATTATTATTATTATTATTATTATCTAAATGAAATGTCTTCAAAATGTAATGCGTATACGTGGAAAAGAAAAGTCAGGAAAGAAAATAAGATATATGAGTGGCAGCATTATATATATATATGTATGTATGTGTGTGTATTTATAGATCTATATCTATCTATCTATCTACCTATCTATCTATATATATATATACACGGATATATATATAGATAGGTAGATAGATAGATAGATATAGATATATGTATATATATACCCTTTTTAACTGATGAATCTAGGATGAATCCCGAGCAGTAAAACTTCCATTGCAGCATTCGCTT
>NC_061097.1:50946169-50958669 GCF_015104395.2 Macrobrachium nipponense | reverse complement strand
TAAAAGGAATCTTCGTAATGGACTCCAAATTCATTCACTAACTCGTAAGTATTAAGGGGATTTGCAAATGCAAAAATATATTCATTATAAACTCTCAGCACTAAAATTAACAAGCTCTCTCGACAGTCGGCACAGGCTCAGAATTATATATTACAACCTCTCAGCACTAAAACCAAGGAATTCTCTCAAGTGTGGATAGGCGAGCCTAAGAACTAGGTAGGTAGGTCTCTTTGCAAAGGCAGTCATGGAACAACCTCCTAATTTGTGGTTTTACGTGATTTCAGATTTAAACGTCTATGAGTAAAAGATGCACTGTAAGAAATAATGTCTTTTGCCCAATTGAGGACTCGTGTATCTCCCTCCCTCCCCCACCCAAGGAAGACACCTGACTTCAAGAGTCACTCTGGAGCGTGAACTGGAAGGTCCGGTTTGTCTTACTGGGCCATTCGTCAACCGGAGTTTTTCCTCGAATTTTTCCTCGGAAGTTCTTTGTGTAGCTGCCAAGACGAGCTCGGACTGAGATGTGTTTCTGATTCCGGCAACTAATTTGCCAGAGTGGTGAAGATCAACTCTTTAAGATGTCTTTTCCCTGTTTGTGTATTCCCGAAAGTTCGGGGAACTTCAGGGAGGTCAGTGTTGGGTCAGATCTATTCCTGATGTTGGTATTTTTAAGGAGAATTAGGGAAGATATTCCTGAAGTATTTTTGGAGTTGATTTGTCTGACAAAAGCCATTAGATGTATTTGTGATATTGCTTTGTATGGGAAGCATTAGCTCTATTCCTGATTTGGGCTGTGAGGAACCACTTGATATTTTCCGGGTATTTGTGCAAGAAAATCTTTTTGATATATTCCGGATTTTGTTAAAAAAAAAAATTATTTGAGATAGTCCTGATATTAGCTTATCTGAGAAGAATCATGAGAGAGATTCCTGATCTTGGCTCATTTAAGGAGAATCTGGACATTTAGCAGAATCTAGGAGAATTTCTGATAATTTGACTAAAGATATCTTGCAGATATTCATAAATTTCTGCGAACGGCTGACGTAAGATAAATTTGGGGATATGAGTAACGACAGATATATTGTCCAAATTGTTATGTTAATGTAGAATCTGGTCAAACAGATTTGACTGTAGATGTATTATTCCGGATGGATCAGTTCTAACATAAAAGAAATTTATGGTTGATAAATTTGCTAGAATTTGATGCAAACCTATTCTAGGCTCTTAGCATTTGATGTAGTAAGAATGCCTCGGCATTCGTTTTCATGACAAAATATTATCAACCCAAATGCGCTGATTATTTACGCTTTTATTTTGATGATTGCTTAATAACTTCACATACATATGCTATATAGTTTATTTTGTTCCAGTCATATAGGTTTTTCACGTTTTCTTGTCATTTGTTAAGTTTCCTCTTAATTTATCGTATATTATGTTTTGTAAATCTCTAATTCATTCCTTATACACTTAATTCGTGCTTTTCATACCCGTATACTGTAATTGTAAGTGAGACGCCTGGATGCATGAGATCAGTCAATCAGTCTTTGTAAATCTAAAATTCTTCGTCCTTTTTAGATTCTTGCTCAAACAGACGCCGATAGAAATTGAATAATATCCCACCCTGGAAAAGATAGATTTAACTTTAATTCAAATTCGAAAACTCATTAAAGAAAAATTTATTAGACTCACATTCACACTGACGTGAGTTGAGAAAATTAAATCCAAAAGATTTTTCACCTATTCCAGTTGAACAGCTTTTAGTTACATTATTTTTTTGTAATTAGTGACCTGTGACCTGGGTAGGTTCTCCAGCGATTCAATGTCTCTCTTGAAGTGGAAGAAAGAATTGAAGTTCGTAACATTACCTGTGTTTGAATAACGCGTGCTTTCCCCAGATTCATTCTCTCTCTCTCTCTCTCTCTCTCTCTCTCTCTCTCTCTCTCTCCTCAATGAATTAAAGTAATTAAATATTGTTTTCTGATTCTCTCTCTCTCTCTCGCTCTCTCCTCTCTCTTTCTCTCTCCTTCTAATGAATTAAAGTAATTAAAATATTGTTTTCTGATTACTCTCTCTCTATCTCTCGGTCTCTCTCTCTCTCTCTCTCTCTCTCTCTCTCTCTCAGTGAAGTTAGTGTCGTTATATTCTCGCTCCTGGTTACTTTCCTCTACCCAGATCTACACAATGACGGGAAAGAGGAAAAATTATACAAAAAAGACAAAGTCTGCAACCTTTTGAAAAGAGGGAATTGCAGATATGGAGAAAAATGTTACTACAAACATCCTAAGGTATGTCACAACTATGAAATATATGGTAAATGTGCATACTTAGATGGATATGAGGATGATTGCAGAGATCTACATCCAAAAATATGCAAAAACCTAAAAGAAGGAAAAGGATGTAAGTTCGACAAAAATGTAAATAATGCACCCTGTAGCCATGAAAAACAAATAATCAAATAAATAACCAATCAAGCAATAAAATCCAAAATAAGAAAGAAACAAATAAAGAGAGGAATGAAGAATATCAGGTAAAAGAAAAAAGCAAGCCATCAACGAGATATGCAGAGGTGCCAGCAAAAAATTTCAATGCATCAGCTCCAAAGATTCTACTCAAGAGATAATAACTGTTTTTATTATGCAAGGGGATATTGCAGATATGGAGAAAATTGCAGATTCAGACACAAAATGAATAATTATGATGAAGGAAGAACAAATATTATGGAAAAGTTGGATTTTTTAATGTCAGAATTTCTGGAAATGAAAAAAAGAACAACATACCAGAACAGAATGAGGACATGGGAAAACATCCTTATTATTACCAATATTAAATGAAGGAGGAAAACACGCAAACCATCATAGTGATGAATGCGCAGGGTTTAGTTACGAGTAACTCAAAAAGAAAAATAGAGTACTTAGAAGAACTAACCCAAATTGAAAAGAAAATAGATATAATGAATATAAGTGAAACCTGGTATTCCAAGAGACTGGGAATGATGATCAAATAAAAAGGGTTTCAAACTTATAGATCAGATAGAAAAAAATAGGAATCAAGGGGGAACCGCAATATATGGGAAAGACAAAAAACAAGGAAAAATATATGAGAAATATAGTAACTCAGAATGTGAACTAATAGCGGTAGAATTTGAATCTGAAAAATTAATGAACATAGTAATATATAGACCTCCTAATACTAAAGAGTTTGACTTAATAATAGAAAAATTGGATGATATATGTAGAAATCACAAGGACTGGACTATTCTCCTATCTGGAGACTTCAACTTTCCTTTCGTAGACTGGAAAGAACGAATAGGAGATTGTGGATGTACTTATACATATAAAAAAGAGAGTAATAGTAGTGCAGAAGATAAGAGGCAATTCGAAAAGCTATTAGATATGCTACTAGAATACAACATTCAACAAATAAATCACCTGCCAACAAGAAAGGAAAATACTTTAGACCTAGTATTTGTGAACGAGATGAATTATGTTAAAGAAATAATAGTTTATAATGCGAGTATTTCAGACCATAATGTCATAGAATTAACAGTCCATTCCAAAGCAAGTGAAAACAGAGATAAGCAAGAAATGAAAAAGTGGGAAGGATATGGAAAATACAACTTCTACAGTAAAAATATAAAATGGTCAGAAATAAATGAAGAATTAAACAAAGATTGGGATAATATTTTCGTAAGTGATGACATAAAGGTAAATACGGAGATATTATATAAAATATTAGAGAAAATAGTGGATAAATATATACCGAAGAAGAAAAGTAAACATCAGTCATGCATACCAAGAGACAGAAGGATCTTGTTCCAGAAAATAAGAAAGTGGAAAAAAGGTCTAGCAAAAAAAAAAAAATGCATGGAAAGTTATAGAACTAAAAAGTAAGATAGAAAATGCAGAACAAAAGATTATACAATCAAAAGAAAATGAAAAACGGGACTTGGAAGAAAAAACCCTATTAAATTACAAGCAAACCTCCCAAACTATTATACTCATATGCGAAGAAGATGAATAAAAGAAGAATAGAAATAGGCCCTCTAAGAATTGAAGGGAGATTAACGAATGAAAAAAAAGGAAATTTGCAACATACTGGCAGAACGATATAAGAGAGAATTCACCCCTAGAATAGATAATGAAGATAATGATATAGAAGTAAGGGATGAAAATAGTGAATATTTAGCTGACATAGATATTAATGAAGCTGATATTGTGCAGGCTATTAATGAAATTAAAAATGGAGCTGCTGCAGGGCCTGATGGAATTCCTGCTATTTTGTTAAAGAAAGTAGTTCATTCTATCGCAAAGCCACTTGCAATATTATTAAGACAAAGTGTAGATACAGGCAAGATTTATGATGAGCACAAATAGCATATATACCCCTACTTTCAAAAGTGGATCAAGACTAGAGGCAAGTAATTATAGGCCTGTGAGTCTAACATCACATATTATGAAAGTGTATGAAAGGGTAATGAAGAAAAATATTATGAAACATTTAATAAAAAATAATTTGTTTAATAAAGGACACATGGTTTCGTACCCGGAAAAAGTACACAAACCCAACTGTTAGTCCACCGTGAGAACATATTCAAAAATATGAAAAGCGGAAATGAAACAGATGTGGTTTATTTAGACTTTGCAAAAGCTTTGATAAAGTAGACCATAATATATTAGCGAAGAAAATTAGAAAACACAATATCGTGGATAAAGTAGGAAGATGGTTAAAAGAATTTTTACACAACAGAAAAAACAGATAGTTATTGCAAACGACGAGAAATCGGATGAAGCCAAGGTAATATCCGGTGTGCCGCAAGGTACGGTGTTAGCTGCAATACTGTTTGTTATTATGATTGAAGACATAGACAATAATGTTAAGGATTCGGTAGTGAGTAGTTTCGCAGATGACACAAGAATAAGTAGAGAAATTACTTGTGATGAAGATAGGAACGCTCTACAAAGAGACCTTAACAAAGTATATGATTGGGCAGAGGTAAATAGGATGGTATTTAACTCTGATAAATTTGAATCAATAAATTATGGAGACAGAGAAAGAAAGCTATATGCATATAAGGGACCTAATAATGAGACAATCACAAATAAGGAAGCAGTTAAAGACCTTGGTGTGATGATGAATAGGAACATGTTATGCAATGATCAAATAGCAACTCTGTTGGCAAAATGTAAAGCAAAAATGGGAATGTTGTTACGGCACTTCAAAACAAGAAAAGCTGAAAGAACATTCATGATTATAGCTTTATAAAACATATGTTCGTAGTCCACTTGAATATTGGAATATGATATGGTACCCACACTATCAAAAGGATATTGCACAAATAGAGAGTGTACAAAGGTTCTTTACAGCTAGAATAGAAGAAGTTAAAGACCTTGACTACTGGGAAAGACTACAATTCTTAAAATTATATAGTCTAGAAAGGAGAAGAGAACGCTACATGATAATTCAGGCATGGAAACAGATAGAAGGAATAGCAGAAAATATCATGGAACTAAAAATATCAGAAAGAGCAAGCAGAGGTAGATTAATAGTGCCCAAAACTATACCAGGCAAAATAAGGAAAGCACACAGGGAACATTAATCCCACTACGCACCAGCATCGATAATGCAGCGTCTATTCAATGCGTTGCCAGCTCATCTGAGGAATATATCAGGAGTGAGCGTAGATGTGTTTAAGAATAAGCTCGACAAATATCTAAACTGCATCCCAGACCATCCAAGATTGGAAGATGCAAAATATACCGGAAGATGTACTAGCAACTCTCTGGTAGACATTAGAGGTGCCTCACACTGAGGGACCTGGGGCCAACCCGAACAAGATGTAAGGTCTGTAAGGTCTGTAAGGTCTCTCTCTCTCGCTCTCTCTCTCTCTCTCTCTCTCTCTCTCTCAATGAATTAAAGTCATTAAATATTGTTTTCTGATTAATCTCTCTCTCTCTCTCTCTCTCTCTCTCAATCTCTCTCTCTCTCTCTCTCCTCTCTCTCTCTCTAGAAATGAAATGCGTGATGCGTGTCATAAAATTTATTTGACTCTCTCTCTCTCTCTCTCTCTCTCTCTCTCTCTCTCTCTCTGTCTCTCTCTCTCTCGTTTTACCAGGTTCCTATTGTTACATCTCTTGTTACTGATAAGTTACTTGTTCGTTATAAGGTCACTTTATGATTTAATAGATATACTGACTTACTACATTCATCACAAAGGTGGTAGTTAAATCTGTCAATGTTATCTGCGTTAAGGTTTAATATGTTGATGGTGTGAGGTGTGTTTTTTTTTAACTTTGTCTTTATATATATTAATAATATATATATATATATATATATATATATATATATATATATATATATATATATATAAATTTTGCTGTTACTTAAAAAGCGTGTTTTAGCCAGATCTTTAGAAGCCCAAATTCCACTGTTAGAAACGTAAGGATATTACTATGTTATAGATTCATTTTGAATTAATAAAATAAAACCTTCAATACTCGCCTTTTTGTTACTCCTTAACTTTTAGTTATTATTATTATTATTATTATTATTATTATTATTATTATATTGTTATTATTATTATTATTATTATATTATTATTATTATTATTATTATTATTATTATTATTATTATTATTGAAAATCAAATAGAAAAATGTGAAGATACGCTTTTAGCATTGCGTGTATTAAGAGGCAATCTTATTTATTATTATTATTATTATTATTATTATTATTATTATTATTATTATTATTATTAAAAATCAATAGAAAGATGTATAAGAATACACTTTTACATTGCACATATTTAAGATTCCATCCATTATTATGATAATATAATATAATAAATAATAATAATAATAAATAATAATAATAATAATAAATAATAATAATAATTATTATTATTATTATTATTATTATTATTTATTATTATTATCATTATTATTATTAATTATTATATTGATAATAAAAGCTAAAGTGGTGTTCAAAATATTTAATTCTCAGAGTTATAGCAGCGTTACAGGGTTCCATGGATTATTATTATATTATATTATTATTATTATTATTATTATTATTATTATTATTATTATTTAAAAAATGAAGCCTTGGGAAGGAAAGTGGAAATAAAATACAGTTTATCATGAATGTTGTTGTTTCCCGTTAATTTGAACGTTCCACGAATGTGGTTGACTTTCCAGCGTTTGTAAATATTTCATAATATCGGTTTTCCACTTTTTTAAAACTCCTACTGATGTTGTTTATTTTCCAATTATTTTCAACGTTTTGTGAGTGTTGTTGGTTTGCCAGGTAATATAGATGAGATGTTTCATGAATGTTGTTGGTTTTCCAGTTAATGTAGATGTTTTTATGAATGTTGTCGGTTTTCTAGTGATTTACAACGTTTCTGGAATGTTGTTGGTTTTCATGTTGATGTAAATATTTCATGATTGTTGTTGGATTTCTAGTGATTTACAACGTTCCTGGAATGTTGTTGGTTTTCTAGTGATTTACAACGTTTTTTTAATGTTGTTGGTTTTCTAGTGATTTACAACGTTTTTTAATGTTGTTGGTTTTCCAGTTAATGCAAATGTTTCATGAGTGTTGTTGGTTCTCTAGTGAGTTACAACGTTCCGTGAATGTTGTCGGTTTTTCAGTTATGTTAAACGTTTCATGAATGTTCGTGTTCCAGTTATTTTTTAAGTTTCTTGAATGATGCTTCCCCAGCCTTTTTAAACGTTTCTTTAGTGTTTTTGGTCTTCCACTTATTTGCAACGCCTCTGGAATGTTCTTGGTATATCGATTTTTTAAACGTTTTGATGAATGATGTTTTCACTGTCATTTTCTACGTTTCTTGAAGGCTGTTTTCCCAGTCATTGTAAACGTTTCTTGCTTTTTGTTGGTTTATCATTGTAAACGTTTCTTGATTTTTGTTGGGGTTTCAGTCATTGTAAACATTTCGTGACTATTGCTGGGTCTCCAGTTATTTTAGACGTTTCACCGACTGTTGTTTTTCCAGTTGATATCAGCGTTTTCTAGATAATGTCTTCCCAGTCATAGGAACATTGTAAATGTTACTAATACTTCAGCCAACCGTACGGTAGGTATCTCATGCGTAAAGTGTATACGAAAAATTTACTTTTGTTATTTAAATAAGGTTTCGCTTCATACTTAATTCTGCTTTATATGCGGGATATTGTGCAAATATGCTTCAGTATAGCTTTATATGAACGTTGCAGTGTGACACTGAGGAAATTATATTTCTTCACTCGTAAACTCAATAATGATAAAAAGAAATCGTTTACCCCAAAAATTAAAATCTGTAAGATAGCTTTGATTTCAAAGTATATTGTTTTTTTTTATGTGGAAGAAAATTAAGTTAAAGTTGTTAAATTTAAGCGAAGGATATTGTATTCTGTAATTTTAGTCTTTTTACAATGTAATTTTGAAAAACTTTAATTGGGTCAGAATTTAAGAACGAACAGATATTCTTTTAATGATAGTTGTTGTAAGGATAATAAGAGCATTAACTATGTATATGTAGTATATATACGTATATACATATATAATCTTTAATTAAAGCTTTTTATGAATACCAGACCTTCACTGCAAATGACGACTATTTTATCAACACGGCTATTAAGAATTCCGAGTATTTTTTGGAGCGGTAAATTCCTCTGACTAAAATACTTTTGTATTCCAGAGGTATTTACAAGTGGACACTGTTTCGTACACTCCGTCATCAAGATATCAGAAAAATACTGTAATCTCCATTAACTGAACTACTGTGTGAATCCAGAAATTACTGTTTTACAAACACGCACCGAATATTTATGAAACAATAAAACCCCTTAATTGTAGTCCTTCATGGCTCCGGAGGTTATTTACAAACGGTTATTGCTGTGCAAACACGCTCATTAAGGTATCCAACCCCATCTCCCTCCTCCTCCTCCTCCTCCTCCTCCTCCTCCTCCTCCTCCGATGCATTCAAATGAAGACCTTATCATCCCTCTGAGAACAGATGTTGACACTCGATGGTTTCTGATTCCAAAACAACCATCACCCGATTTACGTTAAGTTCGTCCAGCAACAATGCGTTTTATAATGGAGTGCCTGGACGCAAACTCTTCCAGTTATTTTGCTTCCAGGCCTCACCTCGTTCCAGGCGGATTTTATTGGAACTCACGGGCACCTCGTTTCCAGGGTCATACACTTCGGCCATTACGGGGCATTCCTGGGAACTAAGTGCAGCTGTTTTGCCTTGATAAGGCCGTCCTATCTTTTCCTCATTTTTCGTCCCGCCCGGAAAGAAATTAGTATAAATGTTTCCATTTGCCAAGGCTGGATTTATCGGAATGGGGTCCCAAGAGGCGATTACCGAGGTTTGGATTTCGCTTTCCAGAATTCATGAATTCACAATCGGTTTTTAATTTCCAGGCGTGTCGGCGACTGTAAATTCTTAGGATGCATTTATGCGCACGAGTGGATTAGCCGTTTGCCTCCTGACAGTCGGAGAATTTTAATTCAATTTTTTTTTTTTTTTTTTTTTTTTTTTTTTTTTTTTTTTTATACGCTGTTCCAGTTTTATGAAGAGTATTCGGTGATATTCGTGGTGTCTGAAGCGCCATGTCGAACTGGAACTGAACGTAAGTTCGAGAGAGACATTATATAAGTCAGTGGTAGTTTTGAGATCATCTCGTTTCCGCATTGAAAATATTATACACACACACACACACACACACACACATATATATATATATATATATATATATATATATATATATATATATATATATATATATATATATATATATATATATCAGGTATTGTTCGGTGACGCTACTTATCAGAGTGACATCTTTTAGCTTTTAGTACTAATTTTATGAAAATAGTCTCTTGGTTGGTTAGGAAGGTGCAGTGAAATGGTTAAGGTTTCATTGAACTCTTCAAGGTGAAAAAAAAGAAAGACAGAAGATGGACTGATAAGGACACTGGAAGAGACACCATCTGGAGTTTGTATAAGCACTAAGTGGTAAAGATTGAAGATGGCATTTTGAGAATGCAAAAAATATAACTTTATTACTTCATAAATATAATAATAATAATAATAATAATAATAATAATAATAATAATAATAATAATAATAATCATTTATAGTGTGGGGTTCTGGGCTGCTTCCTGCCTCCTTAGGAGTCCATCACTCTTCTTACTATGTGCACCGTTTCTAGGATCACACTCTTTTGCATGAGTCCTGGAGCTACTTCAGCCTCTAGTTTTTCCAGATTCCTTTTCAGGGATCTTGGGATCGTGCCTAGTGCTCCTATGATTATGGGTACAATTTCCACTGGCATATCCCATATCCTTCTTATTCTATTTTCAGGTCTTGATACTTATCCATTTTTTCCCGGGTTTTTTCTCTTCAACTCTGGTGTCCCATGGTATTGCGACATCAATGAGTGATACTTTCTTCTTGATTTTGTCAATCAACGTCACGTCTGGTCTGTTTGCACGTATCACCCTATCTGTTCTGATACCATAGTCCCCAGGGGATCTTTGCCTGATCGTTTTCTATCACTCCTTCAGGTTGGTGTTCGTACCACTTATTACTGCAAGGTAGCTGATGTTTCTAGCACAGGCTCCAGTGGAGGGCTTTTGCTACTGAATCATGCCTCTTTTTGTACTGGTTCTGTGCAAGTGCCGGACATTCGCTTGATATGTGGTTTATTATTATTATTATTATTATTATTATTATTATTATTATTATTATTATTATTATTATTATTATTATTGAAAACTATGAGGAAAATCAAGCACTTTAAAGTTGAGAATGAAATAAGATCCTTTTCTAGTGATCAGTCATGGCATATTGTTAGGAATACGATAAAAATCCTTAAGCTTTATAGAGACTTCTACTGTCTGATGTCGAGGGCGGCAGTCATCGTAAGCCTGAAGGATTTTAAGTTTATTTCTAACAACCACCGAGATTGAACACAAGAAAAGAGTTCTGTTTATCAAATTCTCCGTGAGTGAAATAAAAAGACGTTATTTAGGGGGGGGGGGTTGCTGTTTGTTGTGGTGTTAAACAGAGGGGGAGCAAATCAGGCTTATATCCTGGAAAATCCACTCTTTCTTGACCTAACCAGTGAGTTTATACCTGGTATTTATTTTATTGTAGTTGGCTACAGCTAGGATTGGGAGAGTCAAGAGGCAAGCTACCTAAGTGGTGGTGTGGTCGGTATGATTTTGGCCTGCCGCGAGTTCGATTCTCGGGCATTCCATTGAAGAGTGAGAGATGTGTATTTCTGGTGATAGAAGTTCACTCTCGACGTGGTTCGGAAGTCAAGTAAAGCCGTTGGTCACGTTGCTGAATAACCGCTGGTTACATGCAACGTGCGCCTCAGCGGCGTAGTTGGTATGGTATTAGCGTCCCACCTAGGTGGTTGCGAGTTCGATTCTCGGCCATTCCGTTGAGGAGTGAGAGATGTGTATTTCTGGTGATAGAAGTTCACTCTCGACGTGGTTCGAAAGTCAAGTAAAGCCGTTGGTCACGTTGCTGAATAACCACTGGTTCCATGCAACGTAAAAGCACCATACAAACAAACAAACAATAAAAACACCAAACAAATAAAGCCTTGTCTTGCAGCGATTTAATGAGCATATTGGAATGTTAACACTCTTTGAGGTGTTCCTACGAAAAGGGGAAAAGGTATATATAATTTTAAAAATTCCTTGGAGGAGCTATTAATAGTCGACGTTGTTTCCAAACGTCTCCCATATTTTTTTTCAACTATTCATTGTTAACAATGCTAATTGCGTCTTCAGTTGCTTGGAATTATGTTAACTATACATCAGATGGAGGACATTTTATTAACGCCTGAAATATTATGTTATGCTTTTCTTGTTCAAGAAATAAACTCATTTTAATCTGACCTGCGTGTATGAAAGAACTTATGTAAAAATCAATTAATTTTTGTTTACTTTTGTATTAAGTAATGCGAACTCCAAATATCAGTATTATTACTATATCTATGTTACCTTTTGCATTATTTATCAATGACCCCTTATATACATATATATATATATATATATATATATATATATATATATATATATATATATATATATATGTATATATATATATATATATACATATATATAGATTACACACACACACACTTTTTCCAAGTGTGCTATTTTTGCTCTCGTCTACAATTGAATTCTTTCCTTTTAACGATTTCTTGTTTTTTATGCATTTCCTCCATTTTACTCTTGACTTTTATTTTTCTTCTATTCTTGGCTTTCTCTTCCAATTCTTTTGTGCGGCTTTACCCATTTTATTCCTTTTTCCCTCTGCCCTCTACTTTCTCTTCTGTTTTCGCCATTTCATGTTCATTTTCTTTTCCAGTTCTCTTTTTCCTTTCTTCTTCATGCACGTTTATCATGTTTCTTTTTCTCTTTTTAATCCTTGAGTAGGTAAATTAAGAATTTTTATAATATTTTTATTTTAAA
>NC_061097.1:50938669-50941169 GCF_015104395.2 Macrobrachium nipponense | reverse complement strand
ATGTATGTATATAAATTATATATATATGTATTATATATATAATATATATATATACATATATATATGTATTATATATATATATATATATATATATATATATATATATATATATATATATATGTGATCTATTTTCTTCGAAAGATTTTCTAAGTAGATTTGATGCAATTGTGCATTTCCATTTACAAGGAAGCTCGGAAAATAGTATTGTTTTTAAACCTTTTTTTCTTATTTGTACTTATCTGATTAGTTAAAGATTTTTAAAAAAATAATAACTTTTCTTGCCGCTTAACTTTTTGGAAACTCGAGACAGTCACGTGACCTTCTGAAAATTGAAAGTGTCATGTGACCTTTCGCGAATTGTACTTAATTTTTTTTTCTTTTTTTTGAAAGTCGCAGGTTCTTTCATAACTTAATATGAATATGCAGTCAAGGAGAGAGAGAGAGAGAGAGAGAGAGAGAGGAGAGAGAGAGAGAGAGAGAGAGAGAGAGAGAGAGATACAAACGTAATCTCATTACATGAAATGTGACGCTTTCAGATTCAAAGCGTTGAAACTTTTTTTTAACGAGACTCATTTAATCATCCTCTAAACTTGTAATCGTTGTTTTCGAGAGCTCATTGAGTAAATGTACACACACACACACACACACACACACACTTGTATTTATGCATATGAGTGTTTGTATGTGTACTCATTATATCAGTAAGTCGCTTTTCTTTTTCCAAGTCGATTTCAAATCAATAAGCATTATCTCTATAACTATAATTATGAAACGGTTTTAATGAAATTGAATCATAATACATATTTTTCGTTTTTCTTCAAAGGAATAGCCAGTGATTTTGGATGGTTTCGCTTTTAGCTTAGATGGAACACACACACACATGCACACACACACACACACACATGCACACACACATATATATATATCAGTGACGCCAGATTATTCTTAATCAATCAGTGTATTAATAATGACCTCATTGGGAATTCCAAACAGTTAGGTTATCTGATAGGAAGAGGTTTATTACTCTATACAATTTGCTCTAACATTTGAAGTTTACCTTTTCTGACTATGTAAATCTTAACGCATACACCTTTTTGGATCGCAGCTAGTAAAGTTCAACTTACCAAATAAAGTGGATCCAAAACTACAAAGGTTACCTCACCTGAGTAGATGGACCTAACTCCATATAGTCAGCCTTACCTGATTATCCGATATTTATGTTTTTTATCTTCTGAATTAAAACCATCTTCTCTTGGGCACATTCCAATTCGAGTCTTGTTCCAGCAGCTCCTAACTGTGACTATTCATTCCTGGACGTTTGAACTCTGCAAATATGCGCATTATGAAAATCAAAGCGTTTGTGTTGTTTTTTTTTTTTTACGAAAGAAGCTCAGTGTCGGTGTGTAATGCATGCAGCAGTAAAGCCTCACGTTGCAGTTATGTGAAATAACTTTTAACAGAAAATCCTAAAACAAAAGTTTTTTTTAAATAACTCGACATAAAATTCTGCAGCAAAATTACTCATAACAACTAACATAAAATCCTGGAAACAGCTTATAGTAAATCCTAACTTAAAATCGTGGAACCAAATTATTTGGAGTAAATCTCTTAGTATAAAATCCTTGGGCAAATTATAGTACAAATATCTTGATATAAAATCTTGGAACAGTGTTATTAGATAAAGCTCATAATATAAAATCTTGGAGCAAGATTATTATAAATAACGCTTGATATAAAATCCTTGAACAAGATTCTAAGAAGTAGTTCTTAATACAAAATCTTAGAACAAAATTATAATAGGTAATTGGTAACGTAAAATCGTGGAACAAGATTGTCGGAAATAATTCCCAACATGAAATCCTAGGAACACGATTGTTGGAAAGGACTGCAAGTAGAAAATCCTTGAACAAGATTATGAGAAACGGCACTGGTGTAAAATCCTGATTATTAGTAAAAGTCCAACGTACAAAATCCTGAAACAAGATTCCCACAGCTACTGTGACGCAGACGACATCAGGGAAATGTTTCCCTACGGAAGTAATATCACCTTTCTCTTAGTCAAGGAAAGAAAAAGTATTGGGAGTATTAGACTAAATTAATTTCATAAAGGTCAGGTAACACAACACACACACACACACACACACACACACCACACAATTCAGATCTTGGCTCAGGTGACGAGTATTGACGGAGAAAATGAGCTTTAGTAATGGCTCTCTCAGTCAGCTTCGTGTAGGCACTTGCAAAGAGGCGAACTCTGATGGGGAATATAATTATTTAGGATTTCCAGTGTCTGAGGAAACAAACAATAGGAATATGGCATTCAGTATCTTTAGAAACACACACAAACACACACATATAGGATTCAGTCACTTCAGCGCAGCGTCTGCAGAAATAAAGAATAGGCATATGGTATTCATTACCCTGAAAAACAAAGAATACGGTTCAGTCGAAGGGTCATTTACAGTTCTCAGAATCAAAGCATAAGTATTTAGGACTT
>NC_061097.1:50931169-50936169 GCF_015104395.2 Macrobrachium nipponense | reverse complement strand
ATACACTTACACTTTATTTTGTATGTTAGCCAGTGTACCGGTATTTCTAGCTATTCATGTAACTCAAGTAAAGGAAATATTCCTTTTGTTGCAGATATATTACGGGTGTAAATGTTTAAGGTAAATGCAAATATCACTTTTGTGATGACGTTGCAAACAAACTCTAAATAAACGTACTCTAGATAAACAAACACAGACACGCGTATGTGTGTGTGTGCGTGTTTGTATGCTTTTGCGGTCTATCGAATTGCCATTTGTGAGCCTGAAGATAATTATGTTGCAGTTTTTATGATTACTATTATTATTATTATTATTATTATTATTATTATTATTATTATTATTATTATTATTATTATTATTACGGAAACAAAACATGCTTTTACGTTGAAGAATAAATCTGAAAATGCTCAGGAAATTGTTGTATAAAACTTGCTAGATCATTAAGAAGGTCAGTGTTGACCAATAGCACTGTAACGCCGTTGTATTCATGTTTATTTCACCATCCGCTCATAGGATTTTGCCCAAACACGCACACACGAACTCAAATAAATATGTAGGTTTGTGTAAGTGGATATATTGTATACACACACACACACATATATATAATACACATATACACATATGTGCATGTATGTGTGTATATATATATGTATGTATATATATATCATATATATATAGATTTTGCATATAAATATTTTTTTCTCGGGCAATAAAGCCATAACCACTGATCTTAATTATAAAAATCAGTTTTCTGTAAACTGTTTGTAATTCTCGAAATACGTTGTCATAAGAGAGAGAGAGAGAGAGAGAGAGAGAGAGAGAGAGAGAGAGAGAGAGAGAGAGAGAGAATTCACGCTCTTTGAGTTTTGCTTCAGTTCGGAAAGTTTCCTCACTTATAAGCAATCTATATTCGCCCCATAGACCCCCTTTTCAAAGTAAGGCAAAGCTGAACTCGTTGAATAGATTATAAAAATAGAAAAAAAAGGAGAAACGGACCCGTAATTTGGGGGAGGGTAATAGGCTTAGTTTGACATTAAAGTCTATTAGGGAATAATTCGCCATCTCGTCCGACCCTGCCAAGTATTGCTGGGTTCCCGGCCGCTGATTGGTCGCCACCGCAAGTGACTTTGATTTCGACCAATCAGGACCGAGATAAGCCACAACAATAATTACGTTTTGCTTGCGTGCTAAGCCCCAACTTCGTAAATAGTGTTTAGCCGGGGTAAGTTATCCTATCGTTAGAGAGAAATGCAAGGAGGAGAGAGAGAGAGAGAGAGAGAGAGAGAGAGAGAGAGAGAGGACTGCAGTCGCTCTGGCTGGATTTTGATTGTTTTTTAATTAGTTCGGCGTCTTAATTACAGAAGGAGGCGAGGCACTGATTATCTTCAGGTGTTTACGTTTGATTGGGAATGTTCATTTTCGATTTTTTTATTCCCGGCAGGAAATCGGTCCTTCGTAAATAAAGCAAAAGAGATTACAATACTTCAGTATGGAACTAACATACATACATACTACATACATACACACACACACAACACACACATATATATATATGTATTATATATATTATATATATATATATATATATATCAGTAATAATCATCGGCAGTAATTGTACACGGGCAATATTTATTCTTTCAAATCATAACGACAAGAAACAATATCGTATTCAGTGTACCTTGAGAGTTATATATATATATATATATATATATATATATATATATATATCTATATATATTATATATTTATATAATTTATATATATGCATGAATGTCTATATATTTATATTTATATAAGTATCCTAAAACATCTATTTAGAACAAGAAGAAGCGACGAGAGATCTCTGAGACACATCCAGATAATGCTTGTATTTTGCGTGCGTCCCGTACCGTCAATCAGAGCTAAGTGATATTCCCAAGTATAAAAAACAATTAAGTAAATCGGAAGGACACTGCAATTGGATGTGAATTAAAATCATCTCTCTATTGCACTGATCCCGTCGTCGATTTTGAGCAGTGTTCTGTTTCCTATTTCTTGATTATACACTCGTTCATTAGATGATACGATGCATACTTTACCGTATTAGGTTATCATGTACCCTAGCGCGCGCCCACACGGGCCCTCTTTAATATATATATATATATTATATATATTATAAAAAAACACCGTATCGTGCTTCTAAGCAATCAGTAATAGGGTCCACAGTAATATTCTTGTCTATCGAGATGATATACGTTTGTAGAAATATTTACAATATATTTTATGTTGGTATACAGGAAATATTACTGTGGATCCTTCTAATATATATATATATATATATATATATATATATATATATATATATATACATATATATATCACATATATATCAACATATCTATATATATACATATTATATGATATATATCATATATATATATATATATGATATAGTGTTCTTATAATATATATATATATATATATATATATAATATAATAATATGTGTGTGTGTGTATATATATATATATATATATATATTAATATATATATATTATATATATATATTAAATATAGATGTGATCGACTAGGTTTTCATTCAACCAACGCTTAAGAAGATTAAAGGAAGATTATCAGCGGGGGTGACCTAGATTGGCTTACCTGTGGATGGATCTCTTGGTATAAATACCACCTTTTCTGAAAACTTTTCTCATTCATATACCTGAAGAGAGAGACAGCAGCCTCTGAAATATAGTACTTTTCTCTCTATATTTTGGTGTTTTTATGGGCTCCTTTTATTAGATATATATATGTGTGTGTGTATGTGTGTACATTATATGAATATACATACATACATACATAATACATACATAAATACATACACGAAAATACATAAGCGTTTATAACACCCTCCAAAGACCTGAGTCCCGCAATTGCATCATGCACGAATGAGAGCTAAATCATTTCCGGAATGACGTAACAAAGCTGCATCTAACCTAGATGGTCATCGTTTGTCAGAATTTGCCTTGAAACCCAACAGCCCGCCATTAGCTTCCGGTGAAGGCATATCTGGGAATTCCCCGCCCCCCAACCCCCCTCCCGACTTTCTCTTCCACTTCCCTTTCTGATAACCACCCTCCCCTTCCTGTTCTCTTTCCCTCCCACTTCCCTTTCTGATAACCCCCTCCCCTTCGCAGGGTATCATGCCCACCGCCCTCTGTCATTTCTTTTGGGACCTCTTAGCTGCAATTGAGAATGGGGCGTAACTCCCCTCGTGCCATTCGCTCCTCACCATTCCTCGCACTTCTGATACCCCTACCCCTTCTGATACTCCCTCCCCTTGTCAGGGTATATCATACCTAACCCCCTTTGTCTTTTTTTTTGTTTTTGTGGCACCTCTTGACCGCAATCGAGGGGGGCGTAGCTCCCATATGGCAATCGCTTCTTTGCGCTGCCCCTATTTTGCAGATAGGGTCAGTGAGTAGGGGCTATTGGGGGTACCCGTCCCCCGCCCCACCCCGTCCCGAAAGACAGCCAGTGGGGGGTGGGACACCCCCACCCCGACCCCGCGACTTTACCAGAAAACAGATACATTCCGTGTTTCTGGAATAAGTGCGCGAGAAAACACTGTGGAAATAGCAGTTACTCACAGTGGCACTAACACCCCCCCCCCCCCCCCTGGGTGGTCCTGGCAGCCCCCTCCCCCTCCCCCTCCCCCTCCCGCTTCCCCCAGTTTTAATGTATTCGGTTGCTTCAATGAAAAGCCGTGGGCGTTAGTCCAAGGCTGAGAGGTGCCAGAAAATCTTCGTCAGGATATATTATGGGAGCGGACATCGCTTCCCTTTTGTCTCCGTCATTTTTTTGTGTAGTTTTCTTATTTTTAATATAATAATAATAATTAATATAAAAGTCCGTAAAAATCATCTTCCGTCCCATATTCGTTGATGGTTCCTTTGCTGCCATGATGACCCCAAGGATTCCTTCCTTCCCTCCCTGCTCCCTCCTCTACCCTCCTCCCTCCTCTACCCTCCTCCTCCTCCTCCTCCTCCCCCCACGCCCGCGCCCTCGCGTAAGGAACAGGCATCCAAAGGACGGCCCACACTTTCTCGTTCTAATTCCTCCCTGGAAAACGAGGAGGAATTAGAACGACGACGAATTAGAGAGAAAATAATTTTAGGAGTCAATGTGTATATATATATATATATATCGTCCGCCGGCTTGCGTCGGCGTGTATGAGTTGATTAGCTTTTCAAATAATATGTAAAAGGTGTATGTATGTGTGTGTCTGATCTGATATTCAAGTCGATTCCGAAGGAAAATGATTCGACGGAAAACAAAGCAGGTCGACGTCCTTCCTGTCTCTTTCTCTTGGACACAAGATGTACCCATAGTTGACACAAGGCAAACATGTCACAAAGCGCACACCACAAACAGGTTAGAGCTAAACAATTCACTTACATTCTCAGCAAGCTTTTCTGTCTGTGTTGGCCTCTGGAAGCATAGGCGGGATGGATTGGAGGGGGGGGGGCGCATTGGAAGCCTTTGTTGGAAGGAAGGAAGGAAGGAAGGAAGGAAGGGGGGTGGGCTCTGGGGTGGAATTAGGAGGGCTGGGTGGGGAGGGGGGATGTCAGTCGATGGTGGGCGGTGTAGTAGCTCCCACTTCCCTAATGTCTATGAATCTGTTGTATAATTTTCGGAATTCTAATCCCTCCAACGATACGTGGCTCTCTCTCTCTCTCTCAGATTCTTCTTCCACTACTATTTTCAGAATCGGGACGCTACGCTCACCCGTGCCTGAAGAAGGTCTTGCTTGTCTCCCCCGAAAAGAGGTTTTTGAGTATCCCCACCTCGGTCCTAACCCCCCATCCTTATCGCCACCCCTTGGACCCCTACTAAGAGGAGTCGTTGTGGGTGGCACCCGGGTCGTAGAGTCTTGCTGGACGTGAGGTACTGGAAGCTGGAAAAAGAAATGTATTAGGTTTTATTGTTTCTAATTTCTGATGGTGCAAAATATTAGGTATGT
>NC_061097.1:50921169-50923669 GCF_015104395.2 Macrobrachium nipponense | reverse complement strand
CTCTCCTCTCTGTCTTTCTTCCTGTCTTCTTTCTCTCTCTCTCTCTCTCTCAGGAAATTTTATTCCTTGTCTCTCAGTTTTGCTTGTCACCTCCCTTTCAAGTAAAACTATAGATTCCTCTCTCTCTCTCTCTTCTCTCCTCTGTCTCCTTCTCTCGTTCCTCTCTCTCTCGTTACCTTCCTTCCTCCTCTCCTCTCTCTCTGTTTTCCTAGTCAACAATTTGATGGCAGAGTACGGACAAAATCGCATTGATTGATTATGGTCATCAATAAGGCAAATATGCTTTTGATATCTGTTGCATCATTATTATGATATTGATGCATTCTGTGTCATGCGGTTAGAAGATACTCACGTTTTCATTTATGCAGTAGAGACTGTACTTATTAACGCATTGGGCGAGTGTAGTATCTTGCGTGAGTGAATGAGCTTGCTTGCGCATGCACTGACACTCCTATGAACGCAGGTACTTTTTACAAAGATTCATAAATATATATATATATATATATATATATATATATATATATATATATATATATAATATATATATACATACATGTATATATACGTACAAATATGTGTGCGTTTTGTCTCAAATTTTCTGTTATTTTTTATTATTGTAGTCTCAATATCCATATACATAAATTAATTTTCGTACTCTTGCTGGTACATCAATTATGAAGCATATTGAAAACGTGTGTTTAGTATGTGACGTATAATTGCTAGTATTTTACGTTTTATCCTATTTTTCGGTTAAGTTTATGAGTTAACTTTTCATTTGTTTGAATTAGTATTTTCCTGTTCTTAATATTAGAGACAAGTTTACTTTTCTTTCATTTCCTGACGCACAAGGACGCTTAGATGGTAAATGAGACGAGAATAAATATAGATATATATTCTCTACGTCAATCATAAGTGTCTCACAACAAAAATGAAATCCCCTAATAAATCCGAATTCTGATGAGTGATTACTTCGACTTACACTGGTGAATAAATCCTTTCCCCAACAAAAGGTGAATACATAAATAAATAAATCCCCTTGTATTTGGAAATTAAGAGGAGGTTCAGTACCTCTTCTCTCATCAAGTGAAGAAATCCCCATTAGCCCTCAATATCGTAATTACCTGTGGGCGGTTGCTCACGACGGCCTCGAGGAGGACTATATACCCTCGAGGAGGCCTATATATCCTCGTGGAGGCCTGCATCCCTCAGAGAGTCTTTTCTTTTTAATCTTTCCCATTCCATCTTTTATCTGGTTGCGTTCGCTTCTCGTTTATTTTGACGGCCTGACTGAGCGACCTTCCAGTACTCTCTCTCTCTCTCTCTCTCTCTCTCTCTCTCTCTCTCTCTCTCTCTCTCTCTCTCTGTTTGTGTGTATGTGTGTGTGTGTATGTATGTGTACGCTTCAGGGAGGTAATCCTGGCATCATCCCACCGTTGCACCATCTATACTCTTGCAGTTTATTCATGACATTCATACCGCTTGTACAACCCCGTGTAAGGTTGGCCTAAGTTCACAAGAACTCTGGAAGCCCTCTGGAAAGTCTCTCTCTCTCTGGAAGGCCCCTCCCTCCGGAGGGAACTCGAGGGCGCGTCCGGGGACACTTTCCAGAAGGGGGCCGTTTCCAGAATCGTTCGGCTTGGGATTTGATCTCTCTTACCATTGGGGTTTGAGTTGGGGGGGGGGGGGGGGGGGGGGGGGGGGGGGGGGGGGGGGGGGGGGGGGGGGGGGGGGGGGGGGGGGGATGATTGTGATTGTGAGGGTGCAGCCAGTTCATAGAATTTATTCTTAATGTTAGTTGTAGAGTGACCTTATAATGATTCAATAGACCGTCAGCAGATACCAGCGGATTTGACATAATTTTTCTTTATTCCTTCTGTTATGAATACAAAGACTTCATATCTTTTACTGTATTTAGATTTATACAATAAAAATATTTACTACTAAACGTCACTAGACCATCACCAGATACCAAAGGACCTTTCTATACACTCAATATTTTCCTTCATTCCGTGACTACAAAAATAACATGTGGACCAGATATTTAAGAATACTTTATCATTGGAGAAACAAATCCACAGTTATGTAAATGTAAAGATAGTAAATTAAAAAAAAAACACAAGGAAGCTTTCGGGAATCTCTTCCGTTCCCCTAGACAAGATTCCGAAGGTACCTAGCTGTTTTTTATTTAAATATAGTACATTTACATAACTGTGGATTGTTTTCTCCATTTGAAGACTCGTGCTACTATGAGGATTTTTTAATAATAATAATAATAATATAATAATAATAATAATAATAATGATAACAATAATAATAATAAATCCCATGAGATTTTTGTTCGCTTCGGAAAAGAGAAACAGGAAAAAATTTTGATAAAAAAAAAAAAGTAGTGTCAGTTTCAGTTTCACGAGATTTTTTTTTTTTCGTCTTATTTTCTTTTTGCAAATTGTTGTTTACATCTGCGCGTGTCTCACTGTCTTTTTTTCTCTCTCTCTCTCTG
>NC_061097.1:50901169-50916169 GCF_015104395.2 Macrobrachium nipponense | reverse complement strand
TCAGATTATTTTAATTGAGTTTAGCTGTCAGATTAAATCTGTTTTACTTATCCTTGTTGCCTAATATTTATTTTCAAATTATTCCAATTACGTTTAACTGTCAGATTAAATCAGTTTGATTTAGCGCCCTATCACCTAATAATTTTAATAATTTGTCGGATTATTTCAGTTTATTTACCTTTCAAGTCACTTACTATTAGTTATAGATTACTCACATTCCATTTAGTTGTCACTTAGTATTGGCTTCAATCTTAGTGTTACTTAACACTTAAGCCTCTGATATTTGCATCCGTTTAATGACATTTTATACAAGTAAATGGGGCTGGAATGATTTTCCTTAATATAATTCCTGAGCAACGCCCATCCGCTCTCGACCAACGCCAGGATCATGGTACTACGCTGAGCGTCGGTGAATTTTTAATGTGTCTTTATTTCTCTCTATATATTTGTTGATGGCGAGACATTTCAAGTTCAAGTTGTAATATATGTTGTTGCAATTGATTCACTTGCTTTTGTAGATAGGCGTTTGAAGCATTATTATTATTATTATTATTATATTATTATTATTATTATTATTATTATTATTATTATTATTATTGCTACTGATAGTGGACCGGAAGTTTATCATCATATTGGTGTTAAAGCATTATTATTATTATTATTATTATTATTATTATTATTATATTATTATTATTATTATTATTATTATTTTATTACTGATAATGAACTTGAAGCTTATCATTTTATTGGTGTTCAAGTATTATTATTATTATTATTATTATTATTATTATTATTATTATTATTATTATTATTATTATTATTATTATTTCATGATAACGGAGCCTAAACTTATCATTATTTAAATAATAAAAGTGACCCTCACAGGCGGATACGCAACAATTATAAGGTAAAAAAAAAAAACTAGAAATTGTTATTTCATATTTAAGTTACAAATCACGATTAAAAACGCTAAACAGACAATCACAATTAAAAAAACAACAGACTCAAAATCAAATAAAATAAAATAAATAAATAAATAAAAAAACTCATCATCGATAATTGCGAGTTGGATGTTAAACCTCCGATGGGCAAATCAATCATCCGATTATGCGACAAATAAAAAAGAAAACAAAAAAAAAGAAAATGGCGTCGCTTGAAATGTCATTGTTGACTTCCATTGACCCAGATCGCATCGAAATGAGGTGTTTGTTTTATTCATTTTAACTTGCGCCTTTTTTTTTTTTTTTTTTTTTTTTTCTTTTTGAGAAAGAGAGAGAGAGAGAGAGAGAGAGGTGTTCAGTTGGTCAATAGCCATGATTTCTTCGGCTTTCATTTTTGTGTGTGTATAAAGGTTGTGTGTATATATATATATTATATATATATATATATATATATATATATATATATACATATATATATATATACATACATATATACATATATATATATATATATATATATATATATATATATATATATATATATATATATATATTATATGTAGCTATATACATTTGTGTATGTATGAGTAGTAAATACGTTAAATTTTTATATGATATATGTATATACGTTTACGGAACTTGTGTACATATGCAACAGCATATATATATATATATATATATATATATATATATATCTATATATATATATATATATTATATATATATATATATATTGTATATATATAGTATATATATATATATATATTATATATATATATATGTATATATATATGTATATATATATGATATATATAATATATATATATATATGTTTAAATGTTTTATATATAAAATTGAGTATAATCGACAGTTTCGTACTTGTAATCTATATTTTCTGGAACAGACTAAAATATATAGTTAATTGAATCCTAACCACTATAATCGAAAGATTATTTTCTCTTTGATTTCACGTAAACATCTCTTGTTATCGGAATTCCTTCTGTCAAATATGATTTTACCAAGTTACCGTTTCGTTGCTTTCGCATTTCTATTTATGGAATGCTGGGAGACTTGACTTGTCTGTATAAAAATAACCTCCAGGTTAAATGTATTATTTCGAACTCCATTTTCCTACGTCACATTTGCGTTCATAAATATACATTGAGAGGATTTTTTTTGCATCCGAAAATAAACAAACCTCTTTAGCGAAGTGGGTTTCTGTGCATGACGCGTTTGAACGTTGCAGTTTTACGAATGTTTTCATTATATGCTCCAGTCATTGTCAGTGCAAGTGTATGATGACATCGAGATGCAAGCAAATTAGGTTATCATGATGTCATCGCACTGTTGCATTTGTGCTTCGTACAGCTGCAATCATTGGCAATGCAAGAGCATAATGACGCCGAGATGCTAGTATATTGGTGGTTGTGATGTCATTGCATTGTGCAATTATACATGCGTCAGTCATTGTACGTGAAAGCATATAATGACATCAAGATGCTAGTGGATGGAATATCACGCCAGAATTGCAATGTTACATTTCACCATTGCATAGTCATATACACTAGTATTTGCAATCTGAGAAATTAAATGATTCCGATAGATTGCAATGTGCATTTCAGCATTGTAGATTAATATGCACTTTTATTTGTGCAATCTGAGCATTATAATGATACCGATATGCTGGAAGCAATCACTGTAATTGGAAGAGTGTAATGGCAAAGGGACGCAAGCAGATGGGGGATGCTATGGTGTATGGAGTGCATAAGACCGGTCGGTCGGTCGCTTGGTCGCTTTGTCGGTCGCTGATCGCTTAGCTTGGGCGATCCCTGGTATCCCACAGAAAAAACGTATAGAGAGAGAGAGAGAGAGAGAGAGAGAGAGAGAGAGAGAGAGAGAGAGAGAGAGAGAGAGAGAAAGTCCTCCTGAAACCTTATGAGACGAACAAGTGTCAGAAATTGATGAAGAGGCCAAATTTGGAAATGATGCTTTCCAGAAGCACTAAATCAGAAAGCCTATAGAGAGAGAGAGAGAGAGAGAGAGAGAGAGAGAGAGAGAGAGAGAGTCAGTCGGAAGACCATCGCCCGCCGGGAGACCTATCTTCGAGGGAGGACCCCATGTCTTGGATCGCCAGCGTAAATAACCTTCATAACATCCGGTAAATGAATCCTCGCCGCTACCGTTATCGGGCTCGGTCAACAGCCATTGCCGGTTTACGAGGGAATATCTCATCGGACGATTGAGAATTGTTGACTTGCAGCATACACCAGCAGCAACGCGTCCGGCAATAGCTTCGTTCAGGCGGTGGTCTTTACCCTTCGTCTGCGCCCGATCTTGGTGCGTATACGCCAAGGCCTTATCACTCAGTCAGTCAGTCAGTCGACTATAGTCTTGCGGAGCTTGGAAATTTTTTTTTTCCTTTTTTTCTAGGTCGTAATTTGGAAAGTTTCTCAAATTTTGCTTATTTCTTAATGTTTAATTTTTCTTTTACGTAAACGCGTTATGACATTGACATCTGACAATGAGTAACATGGTCATAAAAAATAAGTTTTTTTTTTTTTTGTCTTTCCTTGTAAGTAACACAGTTATGACCACTTAAGGTTTTTCCATCTGGCATTAAGTAGAGTCGTCATAAAAAAGTTAGGTATTTTTCTTTGATTTCAGAAGTGTAGGTTTTTCGACTTAGAAAAACATAACACTACTCATTCAAGTAACTAGACGTGATCTGTTATAGTTTTTATATTTTTTTTTAATAAGTAACGTGTTCGTAATTAGACAGGGTATTTTATATTAGTTTTTATAATCTTAGGCATAAGTACATGTTTTTTTTAATTTGAAAAAAAAAATAGTCATAAGTAGTTTTTTTTTACCTTGTTTTAATTTTTTTTATTTTTAAATTTTGTTTTTTACACCTTGTACTTGGGATTTTGTTCGGTGTTTAGGAATATGTATGTATATATATAGTATATATATATTATATATATATATATATATTATTATATATGTATGTGTGTGTGTGTGTGTGTGTATGTATGTGTGTGTATAATATGAATAATATATATAATATATATATATTATGTATAATTATATCGGTGTGTGTGTGTGTGTTGTGTGTGTGTATTATTGTGATATATATAAATATATATATATTATTAAATTATATATATTATATATATAGATATATACTATCTATTATATATATATATTAATCATTGTATTTTTTTTGGGCAATTCTTCTTCATGCAGCACAACCACGGCCAGTTAACTTAAGTATGAAGTTTTATGAATTTTCAGTTTTTCAGATTTTGTAATTCGAATGCTATTTTCCGAGATTTTTTCCCATGCTATTCCTAGTTACAAATTTTTCATGGCATAACTAGATTTTATATTTCTAGCCACACAGAACAGTGAGATTACTTTTAGACATCTAGCATTGAATACATTCATGACCAGTTAGCGTTTGTGTAAAACGGCTCCTAAGAAAAAAATTCCTTCTTTTGGTTTCAGTAAAATGTCTGCTAGCTTTCGAGATTACAAGGATCTATAGAAATTTTTCGCTTTGAATATTTTTCATAAAAATCGAAAAAGCCCCGTTGAATTTCTTTCAGATATTCAGTGTGATTTGAAATGCTATTATTTGTGTAGGACGTTGGTGCATTTTGCATAGGCGTTTCCGATTTGATTAGGAAACCAAAATAAATTTTACGCCCTACACACATAAATATATAATATATATATATATATAGTATATATATATATATATATATATATTATCTATATTATATATACATACGTGTCTGTTTAAACATCCTTTAAAAAATAGGCGACTTTCAAAACCATCAAGGATAATATCAAAATATTCAGAATTTTCTCTCATTCAGCTAAAGGCAGATTTCTCAGCTGTTATAATAAATACGTAAATAAGATACAAGCAAGTTAATTTCCAATGTTATATATATATATATAATATATATATATATATATATATATATATATATATATATATATGTGTGTATATATATTATTATTATTATTATTATTATTATTATTATTATTATTATTATTATTATTATTATTATTATTATTATTATTAAAGAAGATATAGGTTCCGCTTTATTTATCATCGTCATCACAAGACGTCTTACTCAATTAGGGGCACAGATAAATTGTCCCCCTAATTATACCATTTACGGATCTCTCTAATTAGGATGTCACTCCAGAGTTACGGGCGATTTCGGGGCGAGGGACGAACGAATTGTGACCGTGACGTACTACGTATATACGGGTATGAGAGTTACTTATGCATGCCCATAAGCCGGTACGTTTCATATTCATTATATTCATATTATAATGTATACACAAATATGTATGTATATATATACATATATACATGTAATATATTTATACATGTTAATAATATATTTATATGTCACATATATACATGTTTATTATACAATATATAATATATTTATTGTACCCATATAAATATACATATTCATATAATCATACATACATACATACAAACTTGTATGCTCTACGTGGAATTGGAAAACGCCGTGCACTGTTTCTCCTAATTAGTTAGCGGATAAGGCGCCTTCTCTCCCTCCAGACGTAGCCGTGTAATTGAGAAAGAACCCTTGATTAAATTATCAAAATGAATAATCCTTATCAGCCGGCGAAGTACTTTATTCTGTTGCTCGAAGCCATTTGGATTAATAGAGCAACACAGTTTTCCTCCCAGTCATTTAGAGGTGTGTGTGTGTATGTGTGTGAGAGAGAGAGAGAGAGAGAGAGAGAGAGAGAGAGAGAGAGAGAGAGAGAGAGTGAGTGAGTGAGTGTGTATGTTCACTCCTATTGTCGTGTGTTGGATGTGTATCGTATGTTTGGGAATTCGTATACAAATACACTCTTCCTTTTATGTATATGTGTGTGTATATATATAATATATATATATATATAATATATATATATATATATTAAATATTATATTATATATAATTATATATATGTGTGTGTGTGTGTGTGTGTCATATATCTATATATATATATATATATATATATATATATATATATATATATATATATATATATATATGATTGATGTGTGTTTTTTTAATGAAGGCACATTACAAATTGAAATATACTTATGATGGGACTGAATTTCTATAGCATGCTTATATACTTAAAGAGCGTATTCGGTATTTTATTGTTGTTTCTTATCAATTAAGGTGGGATAAGCTTTTCCATTTTTCTTGTATTGATAGATAATAATGACCAGAGAACCAAGACTGGCAAATAACGGGGGCCAATTAGAGGAGGGAAGAAAATCAATGATAAATATTATGAAAAAAAATTACCTGTTATTGGAAATAAATGGCATTGCTTATGGCAGATTAATGACGCTATCATTTATAGCGAACGCTCACTTTTACCGAACAAGCCTAAATGTAATTTATGTAGAGACTAGAAATAACGTTGAATTTTCCCTCACATTATTTCTTGTTATTCATTGTAAGCTTACGTATTGCGGAAGAAGGCGTGATCCGACCTCCACCTTACTCTGGCCCGTGCTAAAATCTACAGTCAAATAGAGCGTTGTTTCACCAACGAAAATTACAATATATACGTATATTTTATTAGAAATATGATTGTTCCGTACTGTTAACAAGCGCATGATTTATTTTTTACATTTTCATTCCGATAAATAAATCATAAATATCCTATCTTAAAATTCCTGTATCTTTACCTCAACGAAAACACGTTTTCAGACCTTTATAGACTTTCCTACCGGCTCCCCCCCCCCCCCCTGCAATTAGTACAACAACAACAACTACTAGAAAGTAGGTTGTAGGCTTACTAAGAAATAGTTTTCTATCTTTCACTCAGAATTTTTTGGAAAAAATGCTTCTTAATTAGAAAGTTGTCAGTAACAATTTCATATCAAATCTTGTTAGTTAATTTCTTAAATATACCTCTGCTTGCTATTACTATCATTAAGTTAATTTCTTAAATATACCTCTGCTGCTACTAATATCATCAAGTTAATTTCGTAAATTTGCCTCTGCTTGCTACTATCATCAAGTTAATTTCTTAAATTTATTTCTTTGCCACTATTATTATTAACAAAAATAAAAGCTTTGGTATAAGGTACTTCAAATTTTTACAAAAAAAATTTACATATATACCACATATATATATACGTATATATATATATATATATATATATATATATATATATATATATATATATGAATTGTAAAGGCCATGAGATATTTATGTTTACTTACCTAATAATTTTGACATCATTAAATCGCGGCCGGCCAGACCACTCGTCATCAAATTGGAAATTTATAAGCATAATTATCGTTTCATTTATAAAACTGTTGTTTGCTTTTCATCATATGGCTTATCTCGTAAAGTAGTACGTTTGTTACATATATATATCTATATACTATATATATATATATATATATATATATATATATATATAAATGTATGTGAAAATACACACATGATAAGTATGCGTATGTATATATATATATATATATATATATATATATATATAATATATATATATATATATATATGTATGTGTGTTGTCCGAAACACATATTAATTCAATCACCATGCATGAATCATGACTTAATATGTATCCCTCTATTTTTACGCGTATGCATGCATTCATAACTGCTTTCAAGCATAACAGATACGTGTATATAACCACACACACTATGTATCTCTCTTACTGTACCCATTTCTTGACACGCGACCAGAGCACACGAAAGAGAGAGAGAGAGGGAGAGAGAAAAATCCCCTTTTTTCAATTTTTGCTTTCCACATCTTTGTCAGAAAGGTTCAAACTGGGAGCTGGGGAGGAATACCCCGTTGCTCTTGGGTTGGGGTTGGGGGGGGGGGGGGGTAGGGGGAGGGGGGGAGATGGGAGGGGTGGGAGGTTACAGCTGATTTTAAAGATGAGTTCAGGTCAGCCGAGTTGCCAGGTGGGATTTTTTTTTTCTAAAACGTGGACACTGTGTGAGAGAGAGAGAGAGAGAGAGAGAGAGAGAAAGAGAAAGAGAGACTGTGATTCATCAGTAGGGCTTTAAGTGTGTCGTGTAATGGCTAACAGAGCCAAAAGGGAAAATGCCTCTTCAATAGGAGTTTGGTGTTTTAACATAATTCGCGGCGTTCATTAGCTGCGACTTTAGCAGGACGAGCATAATACCTTTCGGTGTCGTTTGAGTCTCTTTTATGAGATTTCGTTGCTGTTTGTCGTGTGGAGATGCTTACCTCTTCATTTGTCATTATGATAATTGTCTGCTCTTTTCTTAATTGTGTGCGTTGGTTTTTTAATGCGCGGGATCTTTTTATGTTACTTGTTTTTAATCATGTTATACTTTTCGCGATTATTTGCTTGTGTTCGTCTCTTTATAGAGTTGTTATTTGTCGTCTGTTATTGTGGTTATCTGAAATTTAATTTCCACGATTATTTTCGTCCTTTTTTTTATTTCCAAGTAAATATTTTTTTTTTCAATTCTATTTTTTTATGTTCTTCGGTTCTTACAAGTTGCCGTAATTTTCATTTCTTTTCAGTATCATTACTGGATGAACTTTAAATAATTTTATTCATTTTATTCATTGTCAAGATGGCCGCTCACTGCTTGACTATCCGAACTTTTATGAATCTCCGGTACATAAGTAATTTTCGGATATAATTTTCAGTAATTTTCGGATATAATTTTCATAAGTGTACATCCACCAAACACATCTGGCGCCTTAGGCCACATACAGTAAACACTTGCATTTGTTCAGTAAATTTCTATATACGTATGACGCAGTTTAATTTATCATATATTATCATCTACCTTTTCACTTTATTTTATATCTTTAGCTAATTTTCTTTTACCTTACTGACCGCCCAGTTATGTATATTAGTAAACGTGTTATTTTCTTTTAAAATTGTTTGGTAATATAACAGAGAATATATCATTGTTTTCACGTTCATAGCAAAAGAGGCGAATCGAGTAACAGATAATCACTGAATTAGACAGATAGGGCGATACAGACCTAGAAAAATAATGAAATAAGCACTGAATTAGACAGATAGGGCGATAAAGACCTAGAAAAATAATAAGATAAATTTGACATTATTTTGATGAGTACATACGAAAATTGCAGTGGTCAAGATATACTTATTAATAATTTACTTCATTTTACAATTGCAATATCATGACTTTTTGCAATGTTAGCCTTTTTGACTTGTTCCATATAAGCGAGTTCAAAATTTTGATAATAATACTTAAAGTAACATCTACATTGCACAGTGTATTCATAAATCTTTAAAATATAAGTATACAAAGTAAAAATGCACATATGTATATAAAATATCCTTGTAAAAAATAATGATCTATATCGTTAGTGCAACTCAGATTTTACGTGGCCCAAAAAATAAACTAATTTATATATATATATATATATATATATATATATATATATATATATATATATATATATATATATATATATATATATATATATATATATATATGATATATTATATATAATTTAACTATTTTGTGGGCCACGTAAAATCTTGGTTGCACTAACGATATAGATAATTATTATTTTATACATGAATATATTATATACGTACATATGTGCATTTTTACTTTGTATACTTATATTTTAAAGATTTATGAATGAAGGAGTTATATTTCTGCAAATATTTCTACACTGTGCAGTATAGATGTTATTTTAGGTATTATTATCAATATTCTGGACTCGATTATATGGAACAAGTCACAAAGGCTAACATTGCAAAAAGTCATGATATAGGAATTGTAAAATGAAGTAAATTACTTATAAGTATATCTTGACCACTATTCCAAGAAAGAAGGCCAGGTTACTTTATGAAAAATTAAAATGGTTTTTACAATTTATTGAAGATTGGCCAAGTTTGAAAAATATCAATAGTAAAATGAAAGTGTTTCTATGTTTTTAGGACGTTTTTCGTCACTGATAATTGAATGCAGTTTTTTTTTTCTTTTTAAGATACAGTAAGAAAATTATTTTTGCAAATGAAGCAAAGAACTAACGAAGGTCCTTGACAAGTAAAAAAAAAAATAGATAGAGAGGTAACCCGAAAGTTCTCATACATTTCGGAAAATTATTTTTCCTAGTTGATAATTATTATAGTTATTGTAATCAAGCATTCGCATACATTTAGGAAGGTTACTCTTTCATATGAAAAGAATCTTTTGTAGAAAATAAAGGTAATTAAATATTGGAAATTAAATTTTCAAATGATCAGAAATATCCCATATCATTCGCACGGACCCCGGTCATGTACGAGACCACAATAAAGATTGATGAAAATATATATAAATAAAAATAGAGATAAAGAGTAAAGAAAAGATATGTAGAAAATAAAGATATAATATAAGAAAAATATAAATATTTAATATAAGTAAACTGTGCAGAATTGAATAAAAATAAAAGATAATATATATATATATATATATACACACACATATATATATAGTATATATATATATATATAATATATATATATATATACCTATATATGTGTGTGTGATACACTATACGTGTATGTATGTATGTATATATATAATCGTAAAAACTAAAAAAAAAAAGGAAAAAATCAAATTTGCTAATGAAGACCCAAACTTCGAAGACACTCCCACGAACCAGACAGGTGAAGGCCACCCTTAATTGGAGGTAAATCACATCCCAACTTTTCTACCTCTCACATCGAGGCCGTCCGTATACGCCATACGCGGAGCGGAGCGGATCGTCAAAGTATACGCCGGGCGTTGCGTAAGCTCGCCAAAGCAGCCATCAGCCACCATCAGGAGGAGCCGCGCGGATGTGTATAATCCGTCGGCGCTGCTCTTGTCATCCGGGAATGCGATCGTTTCGTAGTTTAATTACGAGTTTAACCCGAACAGTCTTGTCACTAGGCTTCGCATTTTTCAAACCTCTACGGCTAGCTCCTAAGTAAGTCAATTACGTCGCCGCACATCGGGGGCAGCCCGACCTGTCGCCGTGGTGTCACTTTTGGGACCGGTTGTAATTTGGGGGGTGGCGGGGTGGAGGGGTTGTGGGAAAATGGGATGGGAAATGGGGGGGATGGGGGTGTTGTGGAACTATTAAGTGGTAGTGTGCATTCATGTCGGGGTCATTTCATGGCTTGAGTTTTCTGGTGGTTTGGGCAAAGTGACTCTGGGTATGTGTGGGTATTGGATAATAATAATAATAATAATAATAATAATAATAATAATAATAATAATAATAATAATAATAATAATAGAGAAGTAGAATAATAATAATAAATAATAATAATAATAATAATAATAATAATAATAAAATAAATAAAGGCATTCATTTTTAATTTTGAAAATAATAATGACGTTGGATTAGAATAAATATGATTTCAGTAATAATAACCTTAACGTAGAACGAAGTTGGAGGATTTTATGACGTACTGTGAAATGGGGTATTTATAGACTACATATATTTTAATGAAGAGTTTGCCGGAAACTCATGACAATAAAACAAGAGCAAATATATATTAATAATGGCAGTAACTCTTAAAAACAGTAAATCTAATACTGATTATACTGTTCACTAATTATAATTAGAATGATTATGCTTTGATTACAGTATAAGGGTTTAAGCGTGTTTGATTTCCATTGGGTAGCTTTAGTAATCAAATTAAGCAATTTGTGCGGAACATTTTAAATGAAGAGGTGAATTTGTTCTCTTTTTAACATTTTTTAAAATGAAATATGGTATATTTAGGAGATAGGTCATTTAGGACATGATTGTACTTATAAATATCATATACATCTATATAATGTATATATGTGTGTATAATAACATACAGCATACATTACATACATAAAAAAATATATTTAATTATATATATATTATATATATATATATATATAATATATATATAATATATATAATCTTAATGGAATATGAATATATCGAACACAAATACATACGTACGCATGATTATACACACAGTTTATACATGAATGATGTTAATATATTACTGGTACGGTTTTATGAATCCATGAATTATTGGTTTACATATGTATGTATATATATGTGTATATATATATATATATATATATATATATATGTATATATATATATAATATATATATATTATATATTATATATCATGGCACAAAAAATATATATAAGTTATTTAAGCTTAAAATCATTATTTGATTTATAAATGACAATGAATAATATGACAATAAGGAAGCACAGGAATTATTTTTCTATATATATATTTTAGACAACATTAAATCAGTCGCATTGGAATAGAAAAGTTGAACGTTAATGAGTGGACTTCTGAACGTTAAGTAGAATATTATCAGAGTTATTAGTGAAGTGTGAGATAAAAGCATATGGTTCAGTTTCCTGTAATGGAAAACTAAAGAGATGGCTTTTTTGTCTGTCCGTCGGCACTTTTCTGTCCGCCCTCGGATCTTAAAAACTACTGAGGCTAGAGGGCTGCAAATTTGTATGTTGATCATCCACCTTCCAATCATCAAACATACCTAATTGCAAGCCTGACTCCTTGGTAGTGTTTTCTTTATTTATTTATTTACTTATTGATATTTTAGGTTAAAATTAGCCATTTTTTACGTTAAAATTAGCCACCACTTCTTTTTTTTAGATTACAATTAGCCACCACCATGCTGTAGCTGAAAGTTTCATTTACCGTGTCTGAGAGTTTCATACAGCATTATACTCTGTACAGAAAACTCGATTGCCCCGAAGAAACTTCGGCGCATTTTTTACTATTTTTTTTTTCTTTTTTTTTTTTTTTTGCGAGTTCCTTTGCTTGGATTCTGACACGTTTGCGTATGTGTACGTACACTCACAGTGACATACACAGCGTGTATACACATGTACACTCCGTCGTATGGTACGAATTATATTTTTGTGATGACACATTGAGATTGACTATTTTCATTATTATTTGGTTTGTCTTGCATTCGTTGTCATTGCATTTACTGCATTTATCTTTTTGTAACGGTAGATTTTCCGATCATTGTTCAATTTTCCCTGTAGGGAATACAATATAATATATATATATATATATATATATATATATATATATATATATATATATATACATATATATATGTGTATATTATATTTTTTTTCCAGTGGGCAAATTGCTATTATATATGCTACATATATATATATAATAATATATATTTATATATATTATATATATATAATGTGTATGTATGTTGTGGGTGTGTGTGTGTGTTTGTTCCTGTTGTGTCGTGATCGTGTGATAGCAAATATTCATACGACGATAAGATATTCTTAAAATTTCAGTCAATCTTTGCGAGTACATTTTGAAACACATTATTATCTATGAATAGGCGAATCTCTCTCTCTCTCGTCTCTCTCTCCTCTCATCCTCTCTCTCTCTCTTCTTTATATATATATATATATATATATATATATATATATTTTATATATTATATGTATTTATATGTGTGTGTATTTATATGCGATTAGTTATTTATTTTTGTAAATACGTATTACAATATCTATTGATGTATATTTATGAATGTACAGCATATAAGCGCTTTAGTAATTAGGTCATAGGTCATAATGAAACACTACGTCTCCAATTTTTTGCAAGCAATGATAATTTTTATGAGTCATCATTAAAAAAAGTCTTAGAAAGATTAATAGATTGTAATCTGTCAGTATTTCACCTTTATCAGTATGTTTAACACGACAGTGATCCATCCTTTATGAGCTGTGTGTGTTCCATCTTCGTCAGCGTCTATCCGATTCAAAAAAAAAAAAAAAAAAAAAAAAAAAAAAAAAAAAAAAAAGCGTGTCCTTGTTCTTGTTTGCCGTAAATAAAAACAAAAGCAAATATCCGAAGATGGCCATAGTCTCGTCAGTATGTACATAATTACTACTAAATAGGAAATAATATAAAAATTATATTTTTCATATCCATCACTTTCTCACGCATCAGAAACCCAATAAAAGCATTTCCTTGCTCTTATTATCAGTAAATAAAAACAAAAGTTGACGGCTGAAGATGGTCATGGAATCCTCACCATTGTGTACGTAGTTACTAATAGGAAAGTAATTGGTGTACTTAGCGAATATTTCCATCTATGGTCTTGAGCACGTCCTTCCTTTTATTATTATTAGTAATGAGTGAAAACAAAAGCAGATGTCCGAAGGTGCTTATAGAAGTCTCTCATCCTTGTGTACATAGACATTGATAGGAAAATATTGGTAAGATGTTCATAGAAATTTCATCCTTGTGCACATAGATATTGATAAGAAAATATTGGTAAAATGTTCACAGATGTCTCATCCATGTGTACATAGATATTGATAGGAAAATATTGGTAAGATGTTCATAGATGTCTCATCCATGTGTACATAGATATTGATAGGAAAATATTGGTAAGAGGTTCATAGAATCTATCTGTATACATAGCTATCATGATATAGATAGGAAAATATTGGTAAGAGTTCATAGATTGTCCTTATCCTGTACATAGTTATGAGTAGGGAAATGCCTGGGTACATACTAGTTACTAATAGGAAAATATTGGTAATATAGTCATAGGAGTCTCATCCAAGTGTACATACTAGTTATTAATAGGGGAATATTGGTGTACATAGCGAATATTACCATCGGCGGTCTTGGAAGCGTCGGCTCTCATCCACAGTCAGACTGGCTGGCGTCTGTAGATGAACCATCCCCCCCCTCCCCCCCCCCCCTCCCCCCAACCTCTCCTCCTTCTCCTCCCTCCGTAACACAGGACACCCCCAATCCACCCGCCCATTTCAAGCCTGCCTTCGACATCCCCCCCCATCCACCCACCCGCAAAGAACCTTTCGCCCCCCCCAGAATCCAATCCTTTTGCCCCAATAGGAGGCCAGCTATTTCTCTTGCTCTACCCACGATGAAGCCAGAGAGAGAGAGAGAGAAGAGAGAGAGAGAGAGAGAGAGAGAGAGAAATAATTT
>NC_061097.1:50881169-50898669 GCF_015104395.2 Macrobrachium nipponense | reverse complement strand
CCTTCAGAAATGTTAGAAACGCCTTGAGAGAAGAGAGAGAGAGAGAGAGAGAGAGAGAGAGAGAGAGAGAGAGAGAGCCTCTTAGAAGTGTGTTTATGTGTGGGTGAGGAACAAGTATTTCAACATAACCTTTATCATTGTTATAAAGACTCTGAAAGATTGTAAATCCACTTTGTAAGATACAAGTGCAGAAACAGGGATTTGGATTAACGGAGTCAAAACCTCACAGAAACTGGGTATAGGGCATTTTATAGGTGAGGAGAAGAGGAGAGGGGAGATTGGGGTGGGTGGCGAATAGGGAGTTAGGAATGGTCACAATCTTCGGTAATGATGGAAATACTTTGAAGGATTTTAAATTCGGTTGGTAGGATAAGTGCAGGAGTAGGGTTTTTGAATGATTAGCTCAGCTCCTTGCAGAACCTGGGTATGGGGTATTTTTTTGTAGGATAAGTGCAGAAATGAGATTCCAGTATTTATCAGGTCAGCACTTTTCAGAATCTGGGTATGGGGTATTTTTTGTAGGATAAGTGCAGAAATGAGATTTTAGTATTTATCCGGTCAGCACTTTTCAGAATCTGGGTATGGGGTATTTTTTTGTAGGATAAGTGCAGAAATAGGGTATTTGAATGATTAGGTCAGCACCTTACAGAATCTGGGCATGGGGTATTTTCGGGTGAGAAGGGGGAGAGAATGAGGAATGGAGAATGGGGATCTAAGCTGTTGGCGTTTTCATCTGCGTGCTCCCACACTCACTCGATTATGACAAGTCTGATTTCGTATTACGCTCTTCATTCTTGACGTTTTGGACACAAATACTCCACTCGCGGATGTCCACGCCGTCTGCGACAGCACCAGCCGGTTTGATTGAGTGATGGATGATGGTCCATCCGTAACCTACAAATCCTTCGGACGCCAAAAATATCGACGATCACCTTCCTGACTTGGTTCCCCGCCCCCCTATACCACTCCACCACCCCTCCCCCATCCTCCTCTCCAAATACCCATTCCCCAAATCAACGCGTGTAAATCGGTTCCAGATTCCTGGAAGCCATTTGGGTAAATAAGTATCAGAAGAGTTGATGGACATCTGAAGGCGTAGGCTTATTCAAGTATCCTTCTGTGGAGTTGAAATTCCTTTTAATTCCAGATTTAAAACTGGTATTTTTTTTCTGAAGTTGTAGGAATATTCAGGTAAATTCCTTTTTTTGGCAGTTGGAATTCCTTTTAATTCCAGTTTTGAAATTGGTATTATTTGTTTCTGAAGTCGTAGGAATATCCAGGTAAATTCCTTTTCTTTGGAGATAAATTCCTCTAATTCCAGTTTTTTTTTTTTTTTTTTTTTTTTTTTTTTTTTTTTTTTTTTTTTTTTTTTTTTTTTTTTTTTTTGTTTTTTTTTTTTTTTTTTTTTTTTTTGCTGAAGTCCGAATTAATTTTCTCGGGAGATGAAATTCCTTCTAATTCCAGTTCTGAAATTGTTTTTTTTTATCTGAAGTCGTAGGAATATCCAGGTAAATTCCTTTTCTCGAAGATAAATTTCCTTTTGATTCCAGTTTCGAAATATATATTTTTTGTTTTTTCTGAAGTCGTAGAATTATCCAGGTAAATTCCTGTTCTTAGGAGATGAAATTTCTTTATTCTCAGTTTAAACTTTTTTTCTTTTTTGTGAGTGCATCCTTCTTGCGAAAGTTACATATATCCTTACTACTACAACTGCTGCCGTCGGCGTTTCTACTGCCCTGCCCCTGCCCCTGCTGCTGCCAGTGTGGCAGCCGATACGCACCACGCCGAAGGCAATAATATTGAGATTGGCTCACGAATGCCTCTCTTGTCCAAATATGAAAAAAAGAAAATCCAGGAATGCGTCCCGTGATGAATAGATTCCAGGTGTAGTATATAATTTCCTCGTAGGTAATAGAACTCATGATTGCATTGACGCTCTCGATATGGGTATCCATACACGTATTGTTAGTGTGGAAGAGAGAGAAAGAGAGAGAGAACAAAAAACCCTTTGATTTATGGTGTTATTATTTATTCGAGGGCACTGGCTGCTGACGAGTGTCAGGAAGAGGAAAGAAACGAACTGTAATGAATGGCAATATTCGGTTTGTGTCAAGAGAATCTGACGTTCAGTTTTGATTACCTGGACTTTTTTTTCCTCTCTCTCTCGCTCTCTCTCTTTCTCTCGTTCGATTTCGGAAACTATTATTAATTGATTTTAATCTTGACGGTTGTGGGTGTTTGGGCGCGGAATTCGCTTGATTATGTCAGGGTGACTTGTTTGTTTATTCATTAGTTTTTGTAGCTGTGAAGAATGCGCCTGCTGGGGTGCGTGTGATTCCTGTAGAATAATCAGAATCGTGTAGATTTTCTTTGTAGGATTATAAGAGTATTGATGATATTCATATGATATTTGGAGACTGACTAAATTCATGTTGTCTATAACACCTGATATCAGCGTTTTAAAGGCAACATTTTTTTTATATAGAGATCAAAGGTATTACAATAGAGGTTCATCATGTATCGAAATTATACTTACGAAATTCGTATAAATTCTGGAGACAATATTGCTGAGGTTCATACAATGTCAGGAAATTTTTGGAGGTTTATACGTTCTGTTTCTTCTCTGTTTGTTGGACCGAGTCCAGATGGCCATACCAGGCATTTTGCCATTCCTAAAGGTCGTCTCTATGCTCTGGTTTGTGCTGCCATAAGGCTACATTAATCTAACCCAGTCAACCATCTTCTTTCTGGACATTGTATACCTGGGATTCATTTAATGTTTGGTAATCATACTCTTAACCAGAACAGGTTTGTGATTTAGAAATTCCAGTAGGACCTAAGTACGTAATCAGGAATCATCTCTTAAATATTCTACCTGAAAGAATTACGCGTCGCCGTAATGCCAAACTCCGGGAATTATTTTGGACGCAAGAATTAGCTACCGTCAAAAGCGAAGTCACAGGGAGAACCACCAACGAGAAATGAGAGCGAATCAGGATGAGAAACACTACCGAAATTAAGTTGTATTTTCTCTAACTTGAGTTTCCTGTAGTGGGAAACCATGTCGTTCAACTTCTGCTCCAAACTTAGATAATACCGAAAGGAATCTTATTGGCTTATTTATGCGAGCAAGCCGTTTGTTGTGAAGCGGCGTCAGTCAGCCTTTTTCATGGGCTCAGCGGATGAGTAAAAGGGTATATATAGACTCTGAAAGGAGGATCAGTCCAATATTTCGGTCTGTTTCGCATAACTCGCGAAGATTTGTTGTTAAAACTGACATTAAAATCCCGTCTTACGTTTCATTGCAGTGAACTCGAAGAATAAGTGGAGGCAGGTTTTAAAATGCAAATATGAACACGAAAGTCATGTAGGACATAGAATAATCTTTTCATTTATTTACTGGAGAAACTTTTGTAGTTTCAGATTTCAGAAAGGTCAGTGAACTGAAGAAAAAGTGTATATATTAAAATGGAAATATAAGGGAAATGCTTGTGTTATAAAGCTTTTTTTTATCCAAAAAAAAAAAATTGTATTTCCAAGACTTCAGCGAGGTCAGTCAATTTGAGAAAATGTGTAGAAATTAACGTAGAAAAAAAACCCCCTTGGTTTATTTGTATTTTGAGAAAAAGGTTTCTTTATGAAGCTATACTCTCAACAAAACCTGGCTTTTTTTTTTTTCTTTTTTGCAAAACTTGAAACTCGAAGAAATCCCAGGTATTCGGAAAGAGAAATCCTGGAAGTCTGGCTGGATTGAAACAATGGGAAAGAAATATCTCTCATATAAAGACTCACTGACGGATATCAATAACAGAGTTCTTTCGCGTGGAAGAAAATAGTTTGAAAGTGGAGGGATGAAGGGAAAGAGCTTGAAAGCGAAAGAATGAGAGAGTAATTAGTTTTGCGTGGTTTGGAGAAAGTCTGGATATCGGAGAATGGTATACTGTCGTTAAAGACGGTAAACCGTTGTGCTGAGTAAATGTACAAAGCATTTCAGTAAGAAAAAAAATTGCTTGAACATTTTTTTCAGTAAAATAAAGTGCTTAAGTCAAAGTGCCTTAGCATTTCGAAAAAATGTGAGTATTTTCGTTAGAAAAAAATGCTTAAGATTTTGAGCGTCAGCATTTTTATTATTATTATTATTATTTGTAAGATTTATTGTTATTTTCCCACATTTCCACATACATGTCAGGTCAAGTCTTCATCTTAAGTTCAGGTCTCGCCCGTATGATTTGATTGTTATCCTGTACAACTGAAAGTATTTCATTTCTATAATTCCTTCAAATTTTCTAAGTATTTTAAATACCGTCATGGTTGCTGAAAGGCACAATAATAATAATTTGTAATTTGATGTCACTTTGTTATATCATAATCTTATTCAGCTTTGTATGTCGTAATTTTTTTAAAATTAATTTTTCCTCATTCAGTGTTGATGGAATTGATAGGGAGCTGTTTTTAGTTAAACTCTCTGTCTTCCTTTCAATGTTGATGCAATTAACGCAAACGTTATTACTTTTTACCATCCATTGCTACCAGAAATGAACAGACAAACTTTCCTTCCTACTCTCTGCCCTTCATTTGAACAGAATTAACAGACGACTGATGTAGTCTAAAGATACCCTTTCTCTTCCGGTTCGTAGACTACAGTCGATATTACTCAGTCTTTTGTAATTTATTTAGTAAACCATATTCGACATTATTCAAAATTTATTTTTTTGGTTTAGTAAACCACATTCTACATTATTCAACATTTATTTTTTTTTTAGTCTAGTAAAGCACATTTAACATTATTCAAAATTTATTTTATTGGGTTTAGTAAACCACATTCAACATTACTCAAAATATGTTTTTCTTTTTCGGTTTAGTAAACTACATTCGATATTACTCAAACTGTATGTTTTTGGGGGGTTTAGTAAACCACATTCGACGTTATTGAAAATGTATGTTTTTTTTTTTTATTATTATTATTATTAAACAACATTCGACATTATTCTAAACAACGTTGTTTGGTTTTACCCTCCTTCAGGTGATGACTAAAAAGAAACTGTCAATTTGCCTTTCTACGAATTAGCTCTCTCTCTCCTTCCCGTCTCGTCCTCCAGTCCTTCTCTCCCGCTTCTCTCGTCATCGTCTCTCTCTCTCTCTCTCTCTCCTCTCACCGCCACCCAGCCCCACTAAAAAAAAAAAAAAAAACAAAAAAAAAAAAAAAAAAGCAACCGACCAGGAAAAACGAATGGGTTGAATTGAACGCACCGTCATCGACACAAAATGAAGACGGCCACGAAAAGTTGAAAAGCCAATTGGAACAATTCAAAACTTGAGGCCGGAATCTTTCCGACGGCGCGATTTTAGAAACAGCTTTGGTAATTACGGGCGGTTATTTGGGCGTGAGGAGGGACGACACAGAGAGAGAGAGAGAGAGAGAGAGAGAGAGAGAGAGAGAGAGAGAAGCCGCACACTGACTGCAGATTCGGTGATATTCTACTGATATTGTTGCAATTGGGTTATACGGATTCATCATCGAAATATAAGTCGGTTAAACAGGTTAGTTGACGTGACAACTTTGAGTCTGTCGGCGCCTCGTAATGTTGTTTTCGAAACGGGGAATTTTGGGGGTTGGGGAGGCGCTTTCTCTGATTTCCTAGCATTTATGCCCTAACTTCGGCGGCTTCGGGAGGGAGGGGAGGGGAGGGGGTGGGTGGGTAGGGGGTGGGTGCCAGGGGGTGGGGACTGGCTTTCATAAGGGGGAGGGGGGATGTGGGGGGGAGGGGGGCTGTGACACACTTGCCACAAACCAGAAAGCAGGAAAACGTACATAAAACAACAATTTAAAAGAAATGACTTTGGGGGGAAAAAACAACTATTAACTATTTTTGACACAAGGGTTTAATCATTTTGGAAAGGGGAGGAGTAGACTCTTGCAAGAAACCAAAATGGAGCAAAGCATTAAATAAAACGACAATAAAAAGATTAATTTGGAAGATGAGGGTCAGTCCAGGGAAAAACAATGATTATTTTTGACACAAATCTTTAATAATTTTGGAGGGGGGAGGGGTAGACTCTGTTGCCAAAAACCAAAAAGGAGCAAAACATTCAATAAAGCGATAGCAACAGATAAGCAATATGAACTTATTTTTGACCAAAGTCTTCAATTATTTTGGAGACATATTCCGATTTCTTGTCATTTCGACCTTAACTGTGGAGATTGAGCCTATTTGCCACTCCCTCCCCCCAACCCCCCACCGCCAAAAAAAAAACAAAAAAAAAAAAAACAAAAAACAAACATTGGATATGAACTTGAAAAGTTATTCGTGAATATACTAAAGAAATGTTTAAATTTAGAGGAATAATACTCATGTGTGCCATTTAGGCCCTAATTATTGTGATAAAATACAATTAAAAATTATTCTTACGGTAATACAAACAATAGAAAATTATTTTTAGGGTAATGAATACGAAGGGAAATCATTATTAGCCCAATAGATAGTATGGAAGATTATTTTTAGTGTAATAAATGTGATTGAAGGTTATTTTTAGTGTAATAAATATTGTGGAAGATTATTTTTATAGTAATAAATGTTATTGAAGATTGTTTGTGGGGTGATTATTACTGTTGAAGATTTATTTTTAGTGTAATAAATGTATTAAAAATTATTTTTGGGGATAATAAATTCTGTGGAAGTTATTTTTAGAGTAATATATAATATGGAGGTAATATGGAAAGTTATTTTTAAGGTAATAATGCAATGGGAAATTATAAGAGTTATAAATACAATGAAATTTTTTTTTATGGTAATACATATCGTGAAAATTTTTTTTAGGGGAATAGATAGTAAGGAAATTAATTTTTAGCGTAATAAATACCATGCTAAATTATTTATGGGGATAATAAATACCACGGAAAATTATTTTAACGGTAATAAATACAAACCGAATTTTTTTTTTTTAATAAATACAAATGAAAATTACTTTTATGGTAATAAATACTCTAAAAAATTATTTTCAGGGAAGTACGAATTAAATTTAAACATTTTTTTCTTTTTTGTTTAATAAGTAATATACAAAATTATTTCTAAGGTACTTATTTCGGGGGCAATAACTAAAATGAAAATTATTTTTTAGGGTAATAAATAATATCGCGGGAAATTATTTTACGGTAATACAGTTGAACAATATTTTTAGGGTAGTAAATATACTTGAAAATTATTTTTAGGTAATAAATACAACAGAAAATTTTTTTTAGATTAATTAATGCTATGGAATTACTTATATTTTTCTACAGCTTAGGCATTGAGATCTCTTACTAAGAACCTATAAAGGAAGGATAGGTAGAATAAATAATATTTTAATAAAAATTTAGGATATGTAATCAAAAAAAAAAAAAGTTTGACAAAAATATTAGTAGCTTAAAGCCAAATACACAAGAAATAGTAATATAAGTAAAAGGGAAAAAAGCTGTACTAGGTTAACTATTGGTCGTGAATAAATGATTTAAAAGAGATTGCCATAAACGGAAGTAATGAAACACATACCCATTTATTATTATCTATCACAATCCTCCAATTCGACCGGGTGGTATTTATAGTGTGGGGTTCCGGATTGCATCCTGCCTCCTTAGGAGTCCATCACTTTTCTTACTGTGTGCGCCGTTTCTAGGATCACACTCTTCTGCATGAGTCCTGGAGCTACTTCAGCCTCTAGTTTTTCTAGATTCCTTTTCAGGGATCTTGGGATCGTGCCTAGTGTTCCTATGATTATTATTATTATTATTTATTATTATTATTATTATTATTATTATTATTATTATTATTATTATTATATTATTATATAACAAAATGTTCCCAATTAGCATCGTCCCAGAAGCGATAGTTTTAATACCATTGTTATTATTGATGCTCTGGTGACTATTCTGTTCTTTATTATTATTATTATTATTATTATTATTATTATTATTATTATATTATATTATTAATATTTTGTTGATCTCAAAGCTCAAAATTACCTTCGCGTGATTTTCCCTCGTGCAGTAGTCATTATTATTATTATTATTATTATTTATTATTATTATTATTATTATTATTATATTATTATTATTTATCAAAATGTTCCCCCAATTATCATCGTCCAGACGCGATATCTTTAATACCATTGTTGTCATTGATGCTTTGGTGAATATTCTGTTTATTATTATTATTATTATTATTATTATTAGGAACCTATTTTCCCATCCAGTCGTGAGAGTGAGGAGATGAGACCCAGTTGTTTAAAGACACGACACAGCCGCCATTAATCGCCTGCCTTCCTATATCGTTTCATATTTTCCATTTAGCGGCTTACTTGAGAACACACATTCAGCGCCATCATTTATATGCACAACATAGATATGCTCTTAGTGTACTGCATCCCCTCCCCCTCCCCTCACCCTCTCCCTATCCCACGCCTACCCGAACAACCCCCCTCCTCCCTCTCTGTCTCTCTGTATCTCACCTTTCCCACAACAGTCTCTCTCATAGTCCTTCCTGGCTACATCCCTCCCTCCCTCCTCCTTCCCCCCCCCCTTCCCCCCCCCTTCCCAAAACAAGCTTTCCCTGGATCTCATTCCTCCCCCCCCCCACCTTATTCGTTTACTCTTGATCTCTTTTCTATGCTTCTGAGCGAACCTATACTCTTATCACCCCCTACCCTCCCTTACCCCACCTCCCGTCCTCGTACATACACATACCCTTTTCTACAATCTCCCCATCTCTCTCTCTCTCTCTCTCGCACTGGCATTCATATATATATATATATATATATATATATATATATATATATATCAATAATATATATATATATATATATATATATATATATTATTTGTATATATTTATATATATATATATATATACATATATATATATATGTATATATATACTAATTATATAGGGATATATATATATATATAGATATATCTAGTATATATCAATATATCTATATATTATATATTATATTATATATATATATTAAGTATATCTCTCTCTCTCTCTCTCTCTCTCTCTCTCTCTCTCTCTCTCTCTCTCTCTCTCTCTCTGACAGGCATATACATTTTGCTCTTGCTGTTCTTGGATCTGTTGTTGCTGCTGTAGTCTGCTGTGGTCTGCTGCGATACATCTGTATTGCTGGAGATTCCTCCGGATGCATTTGTTAAGTAAATTGAGTTCTTAGTTTTAATGCTGAATTGCGGTTCTCAGTTGCAATTTGAGCTTAGGTTGAGGGTCACAATGGAGAATTTTGGAGTGATGGCAGCAATGTCAAAAAATTTGTTCATATTTGCAATGATGAATTTTTGTTCAAAAGTTGCAGTATTGAATTTTGGTTTTTAGTTACAATGTTAAGCTTTTTTTTTTATAAATTGCCGTTATGAATTTTTGGGTTTTAGTTGTAATGTTGAGTTTTTGTACTAAAGTTGCAATGTTGAATTTTGGTTTTCATTTCGATGTTGAATTTGTGTTATAAATTTGTAATGTTGATTTTTGGTGTTTAGTTGTAAAGTTGAGTTTTTCTCAAGTTGCAGTTATAAATATTTGGTTTTTAGTTGCAATGTTGAGATTGTCCTAAAATTTCAATTTTGAATTTTGAGTACGTTTGGAATGTTAATTTTTTAAATTTCCATTGTTTAATTTTTCTTTTTATTTGCTAAGTTTTTGTTTATAAAGTTGCAGCTATGAATTTTGGTTTTAGTTGCAATGTTGAATTATTGTTCTAAATTTCCAATGTTGAATTTTCTATTTTAGTTGCAAAGTTGAGTTTGTCTAGTTGCAGAGTTAAATTTTGGTTCACAGGTGCAATTGTGAGTTTTGATTTTTAGTTGCATTGTTGAGTTTCAGATCTCAGTTGCAATTTTACATTTCTCGTTGTCAGTTGCCTCATTTATTTTGGTTCGTAAATGCAACTTGCATTTGTCGTCGAAGGAATTTGTTTTTCCCTTGGTCAATGGTTTGTTATTGTTTTGATGATATGTAACACACTGCCGAGATCACCTTGAAACTAACAGATATGTGGTTAGAGAATTATATGTCAGAGCAGTTTATGCTCATATATGTTGTTCTTTTTGTTAGGATGTCCAATTTTTCTTTTTGAAGACTTAGGGATCTTTTCGATTGAAATTCCTGGTCCAATTGTATTTTTAGGCTTGAAGATGCTTGTTATTAAATGATATCTGTGAGTTTATTATTATTATTATTATTATTATTATTATTATTATTATTATTATTATTATTATTATTATTATTATTAATTGGATACTAACAGATATGTGGTCAAAAGTGTTAATGCTCAAATATGTTTTTCGTTTGGTTAGGATGTTAAATTTTATTTTTTTTGTTTTTTGACGACTTAAGGGTCTTTTCGATTGAAATTCGTGGTCCAATTGTATTTTTAGGCTTGAAGGTGCTTGTTATTAAATTATATCTGTCAGTGTTTATTATTATTATTATTATTATTATTATTATTATTATTATTATTATTATTATTATTATTATTATTGGAGACAAATCCAAAGATATGTATATACTTAACTGCTGATTTATTTCTCCATTTCAAGACTCACGCTATTATTATTATTATTATTAGTTATTATTATTATTATTATTATTATTATTATTATTATTATTAATGAGGCGAATTTTCTCAATGTCGAGAATGGAATAGTATTAAAGGTCCACAAAGATATTCAGTGTGGATTACAATCCACTACCGAATATTATTGGGGAACTTTAGTTATTATTATATTATTATTATTATTATTATTATTATTATTATTATTATTATTATTATTCGTAAGAAAATGCCTCGCAGGCCAGCAGATTGCATATAAAATGCATACATAAATTTATTTTTATAATTTGTTTTCAGTTTTGCTGATCTCCTTTGTGAAGGCATAAAATGCCTGGGAGACTTTCATCTTCGTTTTGATTATCCTTCCCACCTGAAGGTCCCAGATCCTGGGAAATAGCCAAATTTTCATTCTGTAATAATTTTTTTTTCTTTTTTTTCTTACCGTGAAGACTTGCCATTGTGACTCTGGGCCACATCCCCCCCCTCCCCCCCAACCCTTTTAAACCCCCTTTTCCTTTAGCACGTCACTCACAATTATCTACCTGAATTGTATCTCTCCCCTCCTCCGCCTCCTCCTCTCCCTCTTCCCTCTCCCCTTCCCAACCATCTTCATGTATTCTTCCACCTCCTCTTGTGATGGAGTAGATTTTTGATCGTCGCCTTATCGTTCCTTCTAACCACCCTCTCTCTCTCTCTCTCTCTCTCTCTTCTCTCTCTCTCTCTCTCTCCTCTCTCTCTATATATATAGTAACCCCCTTCTCCATGGTCCTAACCCTCCCTCCCTCCCCTCCCCCCTTCACCCTCTTCCTGCGATCATCGTCACTTACTCGATCTTTGAGTCAGTTTCCTTCCTTGCTTAAATACTTGAGTTACTGTAGCCGTTAGACTTTCAAAGCTGTAGACATATACACAGCCACACAGACACAGTAGACCCTGCTCCTCCTCCTCCTTCGCGTCGTCCTCTTGGTTTCCTATAATCCCCTTCTCCCCCGGCCATATCTCGGTGTTCTATCTCCCCCCCCCCCCACCCCCCTCCGCAGAGTGTATAGACAGAGATTAGGAGCCATACGCCTACAGGTTCGGGGAATCTGAAGAAGTTGCACAATGTCTACCTTTCCCCTCAAAACCTTCTCTCTCTCTCTCTGCCAGCATTCCCCTCCCTTGTTACATTACTTGGACGCAGAGAAAACACATCTTCCTTCTCACACCCCCTTCCCACCTCCTCCTCCTCCTCCTCCTCCTCCTCCTCTTCCCCCACCCCCAACACTAACCAATTCACTGCCTTAGTCTAAGCCTCTCCTACCTTGTACCACCTTTCCAGTAGTCAGGTATAAGATGGTGACCAGAAAGAGGGGCGAGAGTTGGTTTGGGGGGGTGGAGGGTAGGGAGGGGGTGTTAGGGAAGGGGGGGGGGTTTGTTTTTTTGGTGTGGGGTTAGGAGTTGTTGGGGGGTGGGGGGGTGGGGACAGGAGTGGGTGTTAAGGGGAAAGCTAGGGATGTAACTGTTAGACATTAGGGAAGGAATTGAGGGAGGAACTGGAGCTCCTCCCTTCCCCCTTCCTCCTCCTCCTCCTGGTCCTCCTCTTCACGGGCAAAATGAGCATCAGGAGAAGACGGAATATGGGATAGAGCAGGAGACTGCGTGGATAAATGGTGGACGGGAAAGAGGAATAAGGAAGAGGCAGAAGAAGAGGAAGCAGAAAGAGGAAGGTGTAGTACCAATACCCCGACACCGCCGCCACTTTAGGTTGAAATGAGAAGGGACATTTCCTCTCACTAAGTATCTACCTAATGCCCATCCCATACCCTTCCCTCCCTCCCCAGCCCTCCTGCCCCTTCCCATCTATCCTTCCCTCCAGCAGGTGCATTAACAGCCTTCTCCCATCGTCAACGCTTAAGCTTTGCGCTCCATAAAGATGGTGTGGTGGGGATGGGAGCAGAGAGAGGTAGACCCACCCCATAATTAAAAGCTCTTTTTGGGCCGCTGGTGCTCTCTCGAAGCCCACCGAATATCCCAGGGCCCCGATTCGGCCGATGCCCCGGACTTCCGTCGACGAGTTCAAAAGCATTCCTTTATTATTGGCTCTCCATTGTTGTTGCCATTTATTTTGACCTTCCAGACTCTCCGCAGATAAAAACAAATCGGCTGAGGAGAGATGCTCTTTTGTTTGTTGGGCGGCTCCTGCCTTTTTTTTTTCCTTTTTTTTCTCCAAGCCCGAAACCACTCCCCCTCCCCCCACACCCCCCACCCCACCCCATCCCCCACAGAGTCCCCAGCGACTCTTAACCAAATGTTTTGTTGGTAAATATTTATAATTCGTCTCAGAATCTGCCGAAGTAAGATCTTCCATTTCTTGGCATAGCATCGTTTCTGCTTCATGTTCCTTATCAGAGTCAAGAGAATTTTATTCATCCCCTTTATTTACTTTTGTAAGTAGTTTTATTTTATTTATTTTTACTGATCCATCTCGAAAAAAAATAATTGATTCCCCTTGGTTTCATTTTGTTATCGTTTTCGTTTATTGATTTTTTTTTTTTTTTTTTTTTTGCATTCCACGAAGTTCCTCAAAATTTTAATCTCATATTTCTTTTTGTATACTTTTCTTCAGTTAATTTATGTATATCTATATTAAGTTCATGAGAACTTTTTCTTACGTTTCGTGTTGTTGTTTATGCGTCGTTTTAATTTTCACTTACTCGGGGAGTAAGCCTACAAGCTATTTTGTTGTTGTTGTTGTTGTTGTTGTATTGTTAGGTTAGGAAAGCCTTAAAAAGGTCTGAAAAGGTGTTTCGTGTTGATTTAAAGATACAGGTATTTTAGGATAGGTTATTTATGATTTATTTATTAGAATGAAAATCTAGTAAATAAATAGTGTATCTATTAAACAGTAAAAAAAATATTTTAATAAAATATAGCGTATTTATTTTAATTTTCGTTGGTGACACAACGCTCCGTTCGACCGTAGATTTTAGCACGCGCCTCGAGTGAGCTGGAGCTCGGATCACCTCTTGTTCTTTTCTTGTTTTCATTCCAAGTAAGTACACCAGAAGAATTTTGATAGCGTGTGATGAAAAAAAAAAAAAAGCCAAATTGACAAGTTCCGAAATCGTAAATAGCGAGATAACTTCATACATTTGAAAGTGATAATCTTCATAAGCTATTTCTAGTTAATGAAATGTATTAATCATCCAGGAATATTTAATATTTATGGAAAATTTAAAGCATCAGCTAATGTCATATGATTTTGTTATATGTTACACTGTAAACGCATCAGCCAATATAAGATTAGTAATATATAAGTTTGTTAGGTATTAATTGCGTCTTAGACAGTTATTTCAAGTACGTGTGTATGTGTAAAAAAAAGTAAACACACACGCACACACACACACACACACAACACCACGCACACACACACATATATATATATATATATATATATATATATATATATATATATATATATATATATATATATAGTATATATATATATTATCTATATATATATTAATATAGATACATTATATTATAATGAGATCCTCAGGTGAAAATAAAGGAGGTACCAAGAAGTTCAACTTTTATTCCAAAGTGTCATCCTCAGGCTACCCTGAAGATGACTTTGAAATAAAAGTTGAAAGTCTTGGTGCTTCATTTCATTCTCACGTAAGGATCTTATATACTTCACCTACGGGAGCATTGTGGAATTATATATATATATATATATATATATATATATATATATATATATATATATATATATATATATATATTTGTATGTATAGGCTTTCCAGCAGGTCTTAGTGATATAACATTTTATTTAGGGGCGTTGAAGTACATGAACACATTTAAACTATTGTGTATACGTGTGTGTATCTATGTATGTTTATAGATGTGTATGTGCTTGTTTGTAATTTGATATATCAGTTGGTGCTACTCAACGCAGGCGCATACATGTAAACATTCACACGCGCGCGTACATATGTTAATTTGTGTGTCTAACTGTTTGCAAATCTTTTGAGTTTTGTCTATGTATGTATATGTATATATATATATATATAATATATCTATATACATAATATAGTGTTTCTGTATATATGTATATATATTATTATGGGTAGGTAACTATTATTAGTACTATCAATTAATATAGGTATTTTATATACCTGATAGGTGTAATAACTTTATATCTATATTTTTTATATATGTGATGTTTGGCCCATAATAATAGTAATATAGGATAGGGGGAATACTATATTATTTTATATAATACGCGGGGTTCTTTTATGTATAGTAGTAAAATAATTATTAGTTTATTTATTTATTATTGTGTATTTATCTATCTATATTATAGATATATATATATATGTGTATATTGTGGATTATATATAATATACATATATAACAGACACACAAATCTTACACACACACACACATATATATATATATATATATATATATATATATATATAGTATATACGTCGTATATATAAAGTAAAAGGTATACACCACATAATATTAAATAAAGTTTATTAGTTTATTATGTGAATGGTTCATGAACTCTTTGAATGTAATCCTCCCTTGAGTTTAATTGAAATATCTAAATGAATCTTGAATATTGAAATATAAACGAATTACCTGTTATTATTTATTTGAATTTTTATTGCTTATATTTCCTTATTACTTCTTGGCTTATATTTTAATTACTTTTAATTCTATATCTCGTTGAGGATGACCTAAATAATTCAGTGCAAATAATATTTTCGTTGGAGAGGAAATATCAGTTATTAGCAACGCACAAAATTATTTATAGGTTTTATTTTGATATCATCTACATATATGATTTATATATGTTGATGCTCATCACTGATTCACCACTTAAATTTAAGTGGTTTTGTAGGGACAACTGCCATTTTTTCCTCTCCGGAGCCAACTCTGGCGAAGGGAAGTAACCTCTTGTGTCCCTTGATGAAGTGGACAACACTCATACACATACATACACACATACTCACACACATATATTCAAAGTAAATAAATGTGTGTTTAGGTTTAGAATGCTAGTGTGTTTTTGATCTGGCATACTTTTAGATTTTATATCATCATATTCACTTATGATCTAACCTCTCTCCTCTTTGTAATATATATATATGATATATATATATATAATATATATCTATATATATATCTATATATATATATATATATATAGTATCTACATACATACATACATACATATGTATGTATATTTCGTTCCTTATCTCATGCCCTCAAAAATTGTACAATCATATTTTGCTTTAGTTTTACGCTACTTCATTGCATATATGCGCTGACACACATTTACAATCACAAATAAAACATACGTTATAACCCCGACCGCCTTCCCCACCCCCAGCCACAGCCCCACACACTTATATAATCCGTCGCTCGAAAACTCGTAATTAAATTAAAGAAAAAAAAAATAGCCTCAAGAGTAATTCGCACTTTCGATTAGAAAAACCCCCTGAAATATTTGGAAGGCGTTCTCTCTCTCTCTCTCTCTCTCTCTCTCTCTCTCTCTCTCTCTCTCAGAGAAGCGTCCGATTCAGAGGGCGGGGAAAAGACAGTCACTTTTGGCGTCCGCCGAGGAAAATGTCTTTGTTTCCGAGTTTATTTTCCAACCCCTCTTTCATTGTTGGTGCCGGTTTGTTCTCTCCTTCGCCAGTCGCTGTTGTGAAGATGATGATGATGATGATGATGATGATGCTTGTTTGTGATAGAGTTTTGTTTGCGATTTTGCGATTGACTGCGGCGGAGAAGTGAGGAAAGGTTTGCTTTCAGTCTCGTCTCGTCTGCGACATCGCTGCCTTGATCCGGTCGTCCGGATGTTGGCGCAAGACGCCGTTTTGGGCGAACGCTCTTCTGGACGAGGCTATTGGAAAATAAAGCGAAAATAATGAAGGACAATTTTTGCTTACGTGATCGCAAGAAAACTATTGGTTAATTTTTTTGACATAAAAAATTATATATAACAAAATCCCCTGTTTATCTGACCGCAAGAAAACTGTTGATTAACGTTTTTCTGACTTAAAAAAAAAATCTCCTGTTTATATGACCTCAAGAAACTTGATTAATATTTTGTTCTGACAAATGAAAAATAAAATCCCCTGTTTATGTGACCGCAAGAAAACTATTGATTAATTTTTTTCTGACAAATGAAAATTTATAAAAAATAAATAAAAATTCCTGTTTATGTGGCTGCAAGGAAACTATTGATTAATTTTTTTTCTGACAAATAAAAGTTTATATATAAAAAAACTCAAACTTCTCCTGCTAATGTGACTGCAAGAAAACTATGGATTAATTTTTTTCTGACAAAAAATTTATAAAAAATATATAAAAATTCCCCTGTCTATCTGACCGCAAGAAAACTATTGATTAATTTTATTTTCTGGCATAAAAACTTATATAAAAAAAATTCCCCTATTTATGTGACCGCAAGAAAACTATTAATTTTTATGACAAATAAAAATAAAAAAAATAAAAATAAAAATTCCCGTTTATGTGACCGCAAGAAACTATTGAGTAATTTTTTTCTGACAAATAAAAAAAAAATCCTCCTGTTAATGTGACCGCAAGTAAACTTTATTAATATTTCTTTCTGACAAATAGAAAATTAAAAATAAAATCCCCTCTTTATGTGACCGCAAAAAACTATTGATTAATTTTTGTCTGACAAATGGCAATTTATATATATATAAAAAAATCCCCTGTTTTGTGACCGCAAGAAAACAATTGATTAATTTTTTCTGACAAATAAAAACTAAAAAATAAAATAAATAAAAATTCCCGTTTATGTGACCGCAAGAAAACTTGATTAATATTTTGTTCTGACAAATGAAAGATAAAATCCCTTGTTTATGTGACCGCAAGTAAA
>NC_061097.1:50858669-50861169 GCF_015104395.2 Macrobrachium nipponense | reverse complement strand
TTGCTGCGATTGGCAACGGAATGATGAGGGTAGGGGGGGAGCGGGAGGGGGTTGTAGGTGGAGGGGTGTTGTTAGAAGGGGCTTTCCCTGCCGTCAAGTAGCCTAAGGATGATAAACCGAAAGCAAACGAAAGGCAACGACGTCATTTTATAGCCGATAGTCCCCAAATCAACAAGAGCTGCTGTACCTGGCCCAGGTAAGAATAATCATATCTTCAGGCGTGACAGTTTCGCCGGCTAGTGCTTTTGGGTGGAGGAAGGGAGGGAGGAACCACCACCTGGTGGGTAGGAGGTAGAGGAGGAGGGTGAGGAGGGAAGGGGGAAACTTGATGGAAAAAGGGGGAGGCGGAGGTTGGAAGGAGAAAGCAGGTAGCTTTGGGAGGGATGGAAGGGCGTGTGATTGGGGGGATAGGAGGAGGAGGAGGAGGAGGAGGATGAGTAGGCGAAGAAGAAAGACAAGAGAATGGGAAGGGGGAGAGCGCTTGGGAGAAGGGAAAGTAGGAGGAGGAGGAGGAAATGAGAGAGTATAGAAGGGTGGGGTGGGTAGGCAGGGAGGTACAAAGCCAGGAAAGTCAAAGCAGACAACCACTAGTGGGAGCACTTACACACACACACCACACACACACACACACACGTTATCATCTTGTAATGGCTAACAATGTTTCATAGGACCAGGAGAGAGAGAGAGAGAAGAGAGAGAGAGAGAGAGAGAGAGAGAGAACTTGTTCTCTGGTATATATCCTGCTTGTCTTCATCATCTCCATCATCCTTCACATCCTTTAGCATCCTTCAGAGGACTCTCTCTCTCTCTCTCTCTCTCTCTCGCTAGAAAATAAATAAGTCCTTTTTGAAGCCCTTAAGCAATGATGTCCAAATGATGATTCGTCGCACTTTTTTTTATTTTTATTTGTCAAGATTTCTTCAACTTACCATCCTTCAAGGGACTCTCTCTCTCTCTCTCTCTCTCTCTCTCTCTCTCTCTCTCTCTCTTTAGTAGGAAGAAAAAGAAACACAATCCTTTTTGAAGCCCTTAAAGAAGTGATATCCTAATGATGGTTATCTGCACCTTTTTCTTAATTTCTCAGTTTTTTTTCGTTTTTTTTTTTTTTTTTTTTTTTTTTGTTTTTTTTGTTTACATAATCGTTACACGTCTTCAGGAAAACCCACCCGGTAAGGATGATTGATTGTTTTATGGAAAAAAACGCACACAGACAACTAGGAGGCTGTTAGGTACTGTTTAAAAAAAACACACACAGTAGGATGCTGTTACATGCTATTGAAAAGATATAAAAGATAAAATACGTACAGGACTAAGCGGCTGTTAGATACTATTTAATAAGAATTAAAAACTCACACAGACGACAGGGAGGCTGTTAGAAACTATTTGGAATATATAAAAAACACACGTACGACTAAGAGGCTTTTACATGCTTAAAATAAATAAAAAATAAGCACACAGACATACGACAAGGAGGCTATTTAATGCTATTTAAAACAGATAAAAGAAAAAAATCACGCATACGACTAGGAGGCTGTTACATACTATTTAAGACAAATATAAAAAGGTAAAAAAAAACACACACACACAAACAAACACAATACAATATCTTTTGTAGGATCCCATCGTAGGACCTCAGCAGGGACGCGCACCTATAGAAGGATTGTTGCACGGCAAAGGTTTATATCCTACGCGTCAGGAGCTCGGAATTGACTCTCCTCCCGTCATCTGTTTTATTAGTATTCTTTATATTTTATTATTTTCATTTTTAACTCGTTTCAGTTATGTTTGAGTGCCAGAGAAGAGTCAAAATTCGTGTTTTTTTATTATTGAAAAATTAATTAATTGAAACGTAGATTATCAAAAGTCATGGTTGTAAATTTTTTTTTTTGTTTCGTTATTTGAAAGTTAGTTTTACTTATTTTTAATTATTTTTATTTTTAACTCATATCAAATAATTTTTTTATTGCGGAGAGTAGAAATTCCTTAAATTTTTACTGTTGAAAAATTTGTTATTAATGGGAAAGGTAGATTTGTAAAAAGCATGGCTGAATTTTATTTTATTTTATTATTAAAAATTAGTTTTCCTAATTTTTAATTACTTCAATTTTTAACTCATATCAAATTATTTTTTATTGGCAGAGAGGAGTAAAAATCCATTTTTTTGGTATTTAAAAATAAGTTATAAATCGAAAAAAGTAGATTCTTTTTTATTATTTTAATTTTTAACTCGTTTTAATTATATTTGAAAGGCAGAGAGAAGAGTCAATAGTCATAATATTATTTTTTTATATTGAAAAATTAGTCATTAATCGAATGTATTAGTCTCGTATTATTTTAATTTTTAACTAATGTAAATTAATTTTGATTGGCAGAGAGAAGAGTCAAATTTCCGTAAATATTTTTCTATTTTATTATTAGAAAAATAGTAAGTGTTCAATAAAGTAGATTAACAAAACCATGGTTTAGTTTTTTTTAATAAATAGTAATCATTAATCGAAAA
>NC_061097.1:50846169-50848669 GCF_015104395.2 Macrobrachium nipponense | reverse complement strand
TTGATGTTTGAGAAATAATAATAATAATAATGGTGAACCAAACAAAAACTTCTTTCAGTTTTCTTCTGAAGATTGAAAAAAGTTTCAATAATAATGGTGTTGGCGTACCACCTCGGTGGCCGCGAGTTCGATTCTTGGGCATTCCATTGAGGTGTGAGAGAGATGTGTATTTCTGGTGATAGAAGTTCATTCTCGACGTGGTTCGGAAGTCACGTCAAGCCGTTGGTCCCGTTGCTGAATAACCACTGATTCCATGCAACGCAAAAACACCATACAACAAAAACAATTATAATAATAATAATAGTAATATCAGAGTAACATTTCTGTTGATTGATAAACAGTGTGTAAAGGTTCTATGGATGGATCTTTTTGATAACGCGTTCAATGTTTTAATTAAAGCATTTATAGAGTTCACTTTTGATTAAAGATGAAATATATTTTTACGAGACTTGATTCAGGTAACTTATAATCCACGAAGTGGTGGAAAGGAAGCATCTTTGAAACGGCGTTTTCAACCGATCGTGTTCCATGCAATCGAAAATTTATTGCACTTTCTTGTGAGACGATTTTCAAAATTATGAAAAGCAATTGGAGACTTTATTGGCTCCTCTTAAAACTGTAGGTTAAAAGAGTTCACCAAACTCACTGCATTCAAAGACAATATAGTTTTTAATCATATTAATCTGTGATGAAAAAAAAAAGAATTCTCATGCTTAATTAATTTTCTTATGAAAATGTTAAAATACAGAAGACATGAAGAAATGAATTGGCCAGACTAAATTTAAGCTGACTAATCATTTAAAAGAATTCATTGAACGTCATCATGACTAAAAATCGGAAGGACAAACTTAGGTTTTAATGTTCCTACATGATTCACACACATGTTGCTGATAATTTCAATGCTTTCTGAAGAACAGAGCTCTGGCAGCCCAGTATTTAGGAAGACGAATATCGATGTGATATACTGATGATCATTCCAATGAAGAATAGAGGGCCTTGCACTTTTATTCTGTTTCATCGTCTTAGTATTAAGTATGTGATCAGAGTATATGTATGTGTATGTATGTATGTATGTATGTATGTATGTATGTATGTATGTATATATATATGTATGTTTGTGTGTGTGTGTGTTTGTGTGTATTCATTCACACACACATATATTTATGTGTGTGTGTATGTGTGTGTCTATATATATATATATATATATATATATATATGTATATATATATATATATATATTTGATAGTATTTTTTCTCTTTTATATGTACCCTGATGAGGTGTATCAAGAATACACGAAAGCGCTAGGTGCTGCTGCTTTTCATTTTTCCTGCTAGCTCTTGATATAAGATATATATATATATATATATATATATATATATATATATATATATATATATATATATATATATATATAAGAGAGAGAGAAATCGTGTAATATGACTGAAAAATTGTACGATTATTTTAAAACGTATTGTTGCTTCATTTTTATTTATATAATATCCTAATGAAGTCGTAAGATTACATCACTGCGTAAGTCTCAGGCGACTATAATAGAGGATATCATTATAAATCATATTTCAGATTATTTTAGTTTGAAGTGACATCATCCCTTTAACAATTATTGTTAAAGTTATCGTGCCAAGTGGTAATGGATATTTTTCGAGTGGTATCTTGTCAGAAATGTAGTGCCAACTTGTTTTTATCTTGACGTTAAAATCGTATATTCCAATTCATAGGCTATTTTGATTACTTTTATCGTTATGGTGAAATTACGTAAATGTGGTTGTTAAGATTTTTTTTCATGTTATCCTGACGGGAAAATCTTGTTTCTGTTATTAATGAGATTTTGAATCCGCAATGATGTTGGTCAGTATTTTCCTTTTATCTTGAAGGCATATTTATGTATTCCAAGTAATAGATATTTTATTCTTAGTAATCTTAAGAGATTTTTTATTACTATTCCAAGTGCTGTTATCTAATATTTTCCGATTGTCTTGATAAAAAAAGTCGTGTAACTCGGTTAATATTGGTTATTTATGTAATTAAAGATCAAATTGTGCAGAGCAAGTTGCATTAGCTAATTATTTTTCTTATTTTGATGATAAATGTAATTTTCCTCTTAATACTGGAAATTTTTTTTCCTAATATATAATTACATGCATGGGGAGCTATTTACCTCATTTTTTTCTTTTACCCTAAAGGTAAATCACCCAATTGTGAAGGGCAAGTTACCAATTGTTTTCTTACCTTTATGATAATTTAATTTTCTTGGAAATAATGGATATTTTTCTTAATACCCACGAAGGGAGAGTAAGGAAAAGTATATGCTCGGAGTACCATTTACCTAATTTTCCCTTTTATCTTAAAAGTAAATCACCCAATTGTGAAGGGGAAGTTGCTAATTGTTTTCGTATCTTTATGAGTGATTTAGTTTTCCTGGAAATAATGGATGTTTTTCTAAATACCCACGAAGGGGAACTTGTGTTGGAAGTACCATTT
>NC_061097.1:50831169-50841169 GCF_015104395.2 Macrobrachium nipponense | reverse complement strand
TACTGTCAAGTACTAAGCCGCAAATAAGCCATAAATATGAAGGCGACGGTATCTTATAATCAACCTACATCTACGTAGATAGAATTTCGTATGATTAATACACCCACCTTAACTAGACTCCTAACTAGACCCCAAATTTGGGCGTTTGGTTTTCCAATGCCATCAAGAGCCAAAAATACCTGAGATTCATATCGCGGTGTACAGTTTCCCCTTGGGAGTTAGTTATTCCCGAAATAAGCGAATCCATGAATCGTAGATTATTTTTTTTTACCAAAAATCTAAATTTGTGCACGGCGCTGAATATCTTTGTTCTCGTGACGTAGTTGGGAGAGATTCTCTTATTTCGCTTTCAAATTTGAGATGTAAGGTCTTCAGCCGAAAAACAATCAGAAAAGTCACGATTTTAGCGCGTGCTGATTTGTGTGAATTGTACTGGATATTTTATCTTATTATTATAACTTGAAAACCTGAACGCTTTTACCTGAAGTGGATGGAAGATTGAGCGGTGGTTCTCTTCTGTACATATGTTCCTGGAATAAAGATTAAATTAAAATTAGTATGGGTTTAAAGTCATTGGTAGTAGGCGTTTGATATTATTATTATTATTATTATTATTATTATTATTATTATTATTATTATTATTATTATTATTATTATTACAAAGAGAACGGCAGAATTAAGCGAGTTCATTTTATATGTTATTTTTCTCTTTTTTTCTTACAATCCGCTTCTCAGGCTCAGCGATATTTCTGAGTAACTGGCCAATATTCATATTGGGAATTTTTAAAAAATTACAAAAAATGCTGAAGGACTTTTTTATTATTATTATTATTATTAAAACAGGATCTCAGGTCCAGGTCAACCAGGGGTCGTCATCAGTGCCGGTATTATTCCGTAGGTGGTGATTACGACCCCTGCTTGACCTGGACCTGAGATCCTGTTTCAATAATAATAATAATAATAATAATAATAATAATAATAATAAAAAGATCCTTCAGCATTTTTTTATAACTTTTAGAAATTCCCACTATGAATATTGACCAGTTACTCAGAAACATCGCTGAGCCTTAGAAGTGGATTGTAAGAAATAAAAAATAATAAATAAAATCAACTCGCTTAATTCTGCCATTCTCTTTACCAGTATTTGCCTAAACGAGGGTCTTCTACCAAAATATTATTATTATTATTATTATTATTATTATTATTATTATATTATTATTATTATTATTATTATTATTATTATTATTATTATTATTGGTCGTCAGAAAATTGAGTCAGAAAAATTGTATTATTTGTAGATGACTCCATGACTCGAATTTTAGAACATTTCGAATGATTCCGAGGACTGAAGGTACTCCACTCAAATGTATGACGATTACTTGCATGAAGACCTCTATAACTTTTCAAATGAATTTTTTTTCTCTGTAAAAGTTTGATTTCAAATGGAGATAGAAATTAGATTTAATGCAGTAACAATTGAATCAGGTTATTTTCTCTAGTTGCTTATAGCTTCTTGTTTCAGTGGCAATGTCAAGCTGAGAAAATTGGTCAGAGATTATAGTTATTTGTACGAACGCTTAATGTATTCGCCCCTGTTTGTTATGCATATATGTGTATATATAAATACACATTCATACATAAATATACTATATATATATATATATATATATATATATATATATATATACTATATATATATATATATATATATATATATATATATATATATATATATATATATATATATACTATATATATATATATATATATATATATATATATATATATTATATATATATTTATATATGTGTGTTTGTGTGTGTGTGAGCGGATAAAAGATAAACTTCCTTGCAGTTTCCATGCGCTGCATTGTTATTGTTATTATTGTTATTATTATTATTATTATTATTATTATTATTATTATTATTATTATTGCCACTGCCCCATCATTCATAACCCGCCCCCTCCCACCCCACACCACAGCCCACGACACCTGAATTTAATATAGATAGCAACACGACAGAGAGAGAGAGAGAGAGAGAGAGAGAGAGAGAGAGAGTTGCAATGTCGACGGGGGGTAAATTCATGTCTCCCAAATCAGTAATGATTAGGAGCCGTCTCCTCTCATTATTAGCAGGTGAGGTAACGACAGGTGTCGTTCAGGCAAAATGATCTTCGGTTGTCCCGTCGGGCGACATTATCTATACCTGTCTGTCTGTCTGTCTGTGTCTGTCTATTTATCTATATTTATCTATCCATATATGTGTCTCCCTATATTTATTTATCTGTCAGATCTCATGAGGTTCACTCTTCTTTCTTTGTAGTTATGCAAGTTGTAATCTTTTCTCATTTGTTTGAGTTGTAATTTCTCTCTCTCTCTCTCTCTCTCTCTCTCTCTCTCTCTCTCTCTCTTCTTCTTCTTCTTCTTCTTCTTCTAGTTCAGGCTATTGATATTTATATTTATATATATTGATGCAAATGTACCTGATTTTCCCTCATTCTCTCTCCATCTTGCCTTACTTTCTCACCGAGAGAGAGAGAGAGAGAGCATGAATCGATGAAGGCCAATCACGGCTAAATGTCTTGCAGTTGACATGTCCATTACATACTCGCCTGTCATTTCTACTCCTTCATATTGATCGCAGAAGAATCCCGCGTCACGTCACTCGTAGCATCGCCTGATTGATCATGTCACGTCACTTCTGTCCACCGGGTCTGGTCAGTAATTGTAAGCTTGCCTGCAACCCCCTTCCCCCCCCTTCCCCCCCTTTCCCCTACCCTCGTCTAGAGATCTGTCCGTCCATAACGGAGCAAGCGCTGTTGTACCCCCTATATACTCCAACCTAACCACTTCCTCCATCCCCTTACCCTCCTCCTCCTCCTGCCTGCCTGCTTCAGGAGGCCCTCAAGGTGGGCATGGCCCACCTGGGTAAGGAAGGAATGCCCTTTGGATCTTCATTAGACATCAAGACTACGCAGCAGTGGGAGTAACAACCAGCAGGAAGGAGAGCATTCCACGTGGGTTTGGATTCTGGGGGGATTTGGTTGGTTTATTGGGACGCGTTCTCTCTCTCTCTCTCTCTCTCTCTCTCTCTCTCTCTCTCTCTCTGTATATATATATATATATATATATATATATATATATATATATATATATATATATATATATATATTATTTGGTTTGATATTATTTGGTGCCTTCCAGACATGTTCCAGCAAAATAAAGATTATTATTCACTTTCATTATTTGTTAAAAATTTCAATTTCGCAAATTTCAAGGTATAAAACGTTATTTTATTTCTTATTATTATTATTATTATTATTATTATTATTAATTATTCTATTTATTGTATTATTATTATTATTATTATTATTATTATTATTTTCTCAGTTTCCTTTCGCTGTGAAGCAAAGTTTATTTATTTTTCTATAACTTTTGGGAAGATTTTTTTTCGTGTAGTTATAACGTTTATTTTATTTATTTTTATTTTTTTTACGAATACTTAGGACTGCTGTTTTCACGTTCTAACCTCCGTGGAAAGGATTTTATTGTCCACCAAATCTCTTGATAAAGTCTTGCTTCCAAAACTTTTATGAATAGGAAATACTGATTTATTTTTCAAACTTTACGTCTTTTCTGTTGCTTAACTGATTTTCTCACCGCGACAGTGATTTTTCTTACGTAATCTTTAGCGTTTTTTTTTTCATGCAAAATTGCCCACGTGTATTTTTTGTGTGAATTATTTTTCTCTTTTATAGGTTTTTCCGTGTCAGTTATTATTTTTCTCAATTGACACACTTTTTCACAAACTATAATTTAAATATGATTATATAATTGTATTTATATGATTGTATATAACATAGTATTAATATAATTGCATTTATAAAACATATATATTGTATAATTTAATTAGATTTATATAAGCATATATTGTATGTTCTTTTTACCTACGTTATGATTGGGACTTTTCTTTTACGATTTTACTTCAGAATTACACGGGAAAATTCTCATTTTCCTTTGTGACTGAAAAACTTAAATATTTTTTTTTTCTGCATTTGTGAATATGACTATTAACGTTGATCACGTTTTCAGCGTCTTGTATATTAATTTGGACTCTAGTAATTTATGTGATAAATACTTTTGTATATTTGCTGCGTGGGAATGTATATTTGTTAATGGTCGTTTCGATTTTGGAAATCTTATCGGAGATTTTAATGGTTAATACAAGGTTATTCTTGATATAAATACGGGAAAGTAAATTGGGCACAAGTATAGTATATATAGAGAAAATATATTTATACACATTTATACTAGTGTATATATGCATATATCTATAAATGTATATATATACATATATATATATATATATATTATATATATATATCATATATAGATATACATATACATATATAAATATACTACTATATATATACATATATATATATATATATATATATATATGTATTACTCAGGTTAAAGAGTACTTTTCTCTGTAACATTTGATATTTCATTTTATATTTAACAGGGATGTTAATATGGCAGAATATAAATTAACACGGCACGATTATATTTTGATGTTCAGCGAGCAACAAACCCAGCGTTCCCAAAAATATTTCTTTAATGAATAACACTAATGAATAACACACAGCTAATTTGGTTTCAAAGTTTGCATTACAAATCGTCTGAAAATTTATTAAAGCATAAAGCAACCAAGAAGCTTTGCCAATACGTAGAACATGTCACCTTGACGAAAAGATATTATTATTATTATTATTATTATTATTATTATTATTATTATTATTATTATTATTATTATTATTATTATTATTATTATTATTATTATTATTATTATTATTATTATTATTATTTTATTATTATTATTATACGTATCAGTGGCGGAGTCCTTTTCAAAATTCGCACTACTGTTCATTATGATATATTTTTTTTCAAATTTAATACAGCGATGGGAAGATTTCTAAAAAAAAATATTTTGCGACGAATTTGATCATATTTTTGTGGGTCTCGTCATTGTCATGTTCACTGTATTCATAACATTTTAACATTTTGATAATTTATTGTTGATATCTGACTTGGCTCGTAGTGTTGATAATCGTGATGTTCGTGAAAATTAGCTATTGTGACGACTTAGCAGATAATGTGTTATTAAAAGGTATTGAGAATTAATTCATTTATCGTAGATAATCACATTAAAATTTATTGGTAAGTCATTTATCGTAAATAGTTATCTTTGGATTCAGTAACTGCTTACATATTATGAATGAATATAGATCAGGAAAGTGGGTCAATTAGATTTGTTTTCAGGATGAATTTAAAACAACTGGATCGCCATAGTAAAGTTATGTTAATTAGGGCCATTTGCCGCAAATGGATCGTTATAGTTAATTTAGATTTGGAGAAGATGCTGATTTTTGAAGTTGGGATGTCGTCCTTATAGTGAAAGATGGTTTATAAGTTTAATTTCAGGACAATGAAGAAAAGTGAATTGAAGAAAATGTTTCGTAGAGCTATAAAATAGGGACTGGAATAATTTCAGATATGAATAGTCGGAGTAAAGAAAAAGGACGAATCGTCGAGTTGGCGGATGTTAATCGGTGTGTGTGTGTTTTTTTTTTTTTTTTTTTTTTTTTTTTTTTTTTTTTTTTTTTTTTTTTTCAAAGTTGGATCGTTGTCGTAAAGGGTGAGGACCTGTTAATATTAAGCGACGATACATGTCGGTTTGTGGTTAATTTCAATCAGTTTTCACCTGCATCCAGGGTTGTTAAAAACGAGATGATTTAGCATATTCAGTTATTAAATAGAGACGGTTCGGCTTTCTTCAATATATAGGTAGAACAGGTATTAAACTGGATTTCTGAAATGGACACATTAGAGAGTTTGGGTGTTGGTTTGCGGTAAATTTCCAAATCAAGATTCACCTGGATCTAGGGGTGTCGAAAACGAGATGATTTAGCTTATTGAATTGTTAAATAGAGACGGTTCGGCATCTTTTCAATATGTAGGTAGAACAGGTATTAAATTGGATCTCTGATATGAAGGACACATTGGATCTCTTTGGTGTCGGACTTTTGGGGGATAATGTCGATGTGGTTCCAAATCTTCAAAAACTAGCATTACGGAAAAAATATAAATAATAATAATAATAATAATAATAATAATAATAATAATAAGTTGAAGAGAAAGAAAGAAAAAAAATGGATAAGTATCAAGACCAGCAAATAGAAATCAGAAGGACATGGGATATGCCAGTGGAAATTGTACCCATAATCACAGGAACACTAGGCACGATCCCAAGATTCCCGAAAAGGAATCTGGAAAAACTAGAGGCTGAAGTAGCTCCAGGACTCGTGCAGAAGAGTGTGATCCTAGAAACGACGCACAGAGTAAGAAAAGCGATGGACTCCTAAGGTGGCAGAATGCAACCCGGAACCCCACACTATAAATACCACCCAGTCGAATTGGAGGGCTGATAGGGGGAAAAAAAATACAGATAATTTTAAATTCACTAGTTTGATTGGTAAGATTCAGGCGGATCAGGGAGCAACTGGTTTTTCGGTTATAAAAGCGGACTAATTACAGAATCACCTCAACCGAGCGTTATGCAAACTGAAGGAATTCAAGATTATCAGTTTGGATTCTAACAAAGGAGACAGGTGGGATACGGGCGATTTTTAGTTCCAATTTAGGCGTGAAGAAGTATCAAGAATCTCCTAAATCCGGAATGATCCAGACGGATGGAATCCAAGCCAAAATTTGATATTCTTAATATGAATCTTCGAAATTAATTCAGTGCAGTGTTGAGTATATATTGCTGGCTAGAAATGGGATGCGGTTAAGATATTTTTGAGCTTACAAGCTATATCGATGAGATTGGATCAGGAACTGTCAAATCTTGAGTTAATGAGATGGTAGTTTTCTGATTTCAGAAGTGGATCGTTTAGTAGATGGTATGTAGGGGGTTAAATGTTGATTCTTGAAGGATATGGAAAGAGAGGGCGAAGGATGTGGCCGTTAGAATCAAAATTTCCTTCAGCCACCGTTACCCAAAAAATGAAACCGTCCTTAAAACGTTGATTTTGGAAGAGGAACAGGACCGTTATTGTCACAAAAAAGGTGGATTTTCGAACTGGACCGTTATTTTCATAAAACCGGCGGATTTTCGAATAGGCTCTTAATTTGATAAAAACTTGGTTTGCGAACCGGACCGTTATTTTGATAAAACCGGTTGGTTTTCGAATAGGCCCGTTATTTTGATAAAAACTTGGTTTTCGAACTGGACCGTTATTTTCATAAAAAAAACAGTTGATTTTCGAACTGGATCATTATTTTCGTAAAATCGGTAGATTTTCGAACTGGACCGTTATTTAATAAAAACGTTTTTTCGAACTAGACCTGGACCGTTATTTTGATGGAAAGGATGATTTTTGAACTGGACCGTTATTTTTATAAAACCGGTTGATTTTCGAAAATGACAGTTATTTCGATAAAAACTTGGTTTGCGAACCGGACCGTTATTTTGATAAAAACGGATGATTTTCGAGCTGTAACGCTATTTTGATAAAAACTTGGTTTTCAAACGGGATCGTTATTTTCATAAAAACACTTTATTTTCGAACTGGTCCGTTATTTTGACAAGTTTTCGAACAGGACCGTTATTTTCATAAAAACTGTTTATTTTCGAATAGGTCCGTTATTTTGACAAGTTTTCGAACAGGACCGTTATCTTGATAAAAACTGTTTATTTTCGAAAAGGTCCGTTATTTTGACAAGTTTTCGAACAGGACCGTTATTTTGATAACAACTTTATTTTCGAACCGGACCGTTAAAAGTAAAATCGTGTCTTGGAGAAGGGGGCAGGACTTCAGTGACGATTTGGAGAAAGGGTAACGGTTTTTGGGGCGTTGTAGAGAAAAAAAAAAGGGGGGGGGAGGGAGGAAGGGGGATTAATTCCAGAATTTCCTCCAGCCAGCTTTATCCAAAGAGAGGGAATCGCTAGAGACTCGGAACCAGTTTAAAAGGGGGAGGGGGGCTGGGGGCGAGTTTGGAAACGGGGGAAATCCGTCCCCCAGAGCTTGATGCATAAGTGTGTTTCTGACCAAATATTAATTAGGACGGTAAACTTGACCCCACATACATCGCAGAGAAAGCACCCCCTAAATTATTGACCCTCTCCAAGGGCCAGGGGGGGTTTCCATCTTCTATTTAATAGATTTCATAACTTTTCTATTACCGGTCGTATCTCTCTCCTCTCTCTCTCTCTCTCTCTCTCTCTCTCTCTCTCTTCAATTATGTACTATGATCATTACTTATATTTACGGGTTTGTATCTCTCTCTCTCTCTCTCTCTCTCTCTCTCTCTCTCTCTCTCTCTCTCTCTCTCTCTATTCAATTATTTATTGTCTTAAACTTATATTTACAGCTCTCTCTCTCTCTCTCTCTCTCTCTCTCTCTCTCTCTCTCTCTCTCTCTCTCTTTTCTAACATACACTCACACACATTACACAAGTACTCATTAGAAAGAATTAGAAAAATAACTTGAACGTAAGTTCGATAACATTTGTTTCGGGATAAAACTTAACAAATATGCATATTCAGGAATACATTACTCGAGAATATCCTCAGTAATCATTTTATTTGTTTTGTATTTTCTCATGTTTTAATTTCTTGGGGAAATATTCGCACCATTTCAATTTTATGGAATATTTTAAACATCCAATAAAAAATCCTCGAGCATCACATTTCTCTATTTTTGTAAGTTATGAAGAAAATTAGATTCTTGTTTATGGCTGTTCTTAGGTTTCTGTTAAGTCGAAAATATTTGTTGTTATTGTTGAGATCTGAATATCAAATTTTGTTGAGTATCTGTAATTAAGAGATTTTTGTTGCTGGTATCAAATGTTATCGTTGACGCTGTAATATTTAATTTTAATTCAGATAATTTTCGATCTCTTATAACGAGGCATTTATATATGTCTATATATATATATTTATATATATATATATATATATATATATATATATATATATATATATATATCATATCTAATAAAAGGAGCCCATAAAAACACCAAAATGTAGAGAGAAAATTACTATATTTCAGAGACTGCTGTCTCTCTCTTCAGGTATATACCTGAAGAGGGAGACAGCATGTCTCTGAAATATAGTACTTTTCTCTCTACATTTGGTGTTTTTATGGGCTCCTTTTATTAGATGGAATTCTGTTGTTACAGAACATTTTTTACCAGTCCATATATATATATATATATATATATTATATATATATATATATATCATATATATAGAATGAATATGCATATGTTTTGATTTTAAATCACGAAGAAATAAATAACGTGACGATTATACGAACAAAGTTACAGCCACGAAGGAAAATTTATCTTCCTGGCTGTAACTTTGTTCATATATATATATATATATATATATATATATATATATATATATATATATATAATATATATATATATATATATATATATATATGTATATGTATATATATATATAACCCCTGGACTCATTTGACGGAAAGAAAATCCTATAAAAAACGAAAGCAAATGAATGAAATGAGATAATGGAATTGATAAAAGTGATAATATGAACACGGAAAAGTTAAGAAAGACATAAAATACTAATAGTAACGTGAATAAAAGATGAAATGCATTCGCACCCTGTTGTCATAGAGAGAGAGAGAGAGAGAGAGAGAGAGAGAGAGAGAGAGAGAGAGAGAGAGAGAAGGTAATAGAGATAAAATAAACTGAGAAATAGCTAGACAAAGGCATCGCAACTTTTAAGATTTCATTTAAAAGATAGTGAGGGGCTGAAAGACGAGACATATGAAAGATTAAAATCATGCAACTTTTGATTCACGCACACACACACACACAGAGAGAGAGAGAGAGAGAGAGAGAGAGAGAGAGAGAGAGAGAGAGAGAGAGAGAGAGAGAGATCTTTTTCCAATATTAATTCAT
>NC_061097.1:50823669-50828669 GCF_015104395.2 Macrobrachium nipponense | reverse complement strand
GGGTTATTGGCCCTTCACGAAAATGATGGATTTTTAAGGTGAGGGGCTCTGTTCTTCGTATAATGTAGTTATTACTATGAAAATAGAATCTCCCTGACCACTGAGCTGATTATCAGTTCTTACAAGGCTGGCCCGAAGGATTTGCTTTTGATCATATTTTTATTTATATCTTGATAGTTGAATTGCAATTTTTTAAAAACTTTATCATTGATTAATTGCAAATGTTGACGTTTCTGACCGAATTTTACTGATCGGAAGGTAGCGGTCACGAGTCTTCAGTGAACGAAGTGGTAAAATGGTAAGGGTCGTCCTGGAAGAGGATACTGCAGTGGTACAGACTTGGGGCATTTCATGGCAAGGGATAGCATTGTGGTAACGGTAGGGGTTGGGTCGGAAGGGAGCAGTGATTGTTTTCATGGGAAACGACTGGTAGAAGCAGACAGAACGAATAGAAAAAGATTGCTTAACTGAAAGAGGTACCAAGTATGGTAACATAGAGATGACTGTTGGTATAAACATTGCATGGTGCTGTCACCTGTTAATTTCTGTCAAAAACAAACGTTTCTTAATTCAGTTTAGATTTGCAATTAGGCGGGTATATTGAGATCTGGGAATTTCCTTCTCTTGAAAAATATTTGTGATGGAGAGTTGCAAAGAATATTATCTGTTGAGAGTGTAATGCAATAAATATTCTAACCTTTGTAGACCTTGTCATTGCATCCATGCTTAATTTTAACTGACAACACTAAGTCCCCTGAAAGTTCTTATTACCAGCAGGAGTAAGTAAGTCATATTTGAATAATGAAGTTCCTCTGTCAGGTTCCCTCAGGATTAGATTTTGACAAATGCAGCGCGATTCTCATCTTAGCTTGGCAGCTGTTGGTGCTTCCGTCCTTCGCAATTTTGTGATCAAAATTAAGATTTTTATTTTTATTTTTATTTTTTATAAATAAATATATATATTATGTATATATGTATATGTATATTATATATATATGTATTATATATATATATATATATATATATATATATATATAATAACTATATAATATGTATAAAATATATTGTAATACATACACAAACTAATTACCAGCAAGACGAGTTTGCGGCGCCCCAGATGGTGAGAAGTGCTTGCCCCTTCATGAGGGATTAATTAGGATAATGTCTCCGAGGTATACAGGAAGGATTTGCATTACATGTCGTCTTGGCATCTGCTGGGTGATCTACTTCCTTGGAACTACATTATTTATTTATATTTTTTAATGTTTTGCTTATGGGTGTTTATTTGCAATACCGCTGTTGTTATATTTAAGGTCAATATTAAAACTATTTTTTTAAAAAATTTTATTTTGTTTATTATTATATATATTTTTTTTGTTGTTGCAAAAGATATTTTTCGTGTGAGGTTCGGCAACATAGGGGAAATTATTATTATTATTATTATTATTATTATTATTATTATTATTATTATTATTATTATTATTATTATTATTATTATTGTTGTTGTTGTTGTTGTTGTTGTTGTTGTTGTTGTTAAAAAATACCCACAGTTATATTATTAAAAATATATTTCTATGTAAAAATATAGCAAAGACTTTCGAACACCGTTCAGGTGTTCGAAAGTCTTTGTAATATTTTTGCATAGAAATATATTTTTAGTATATAATTGTGGAAATATATTTTTAGTATATAATTGCGGATATTTTTTAACAATTTGTTTTCACGAAACTGTGAATTTCTTAACATTATATTATTATTATTATTATTATTATTATTATTATTTTATTATTATTATTATTATTTTATATTATTATTAATTGCGAAAGTTGTTAAAATATACATTATTACTTTCATTGTTAGAACGACTATGACAAGCATAGGTAAAGTACTTTATTATTATTATTATTATTATTATTATTATTATTATTATTATTATTGATTATTATTATTATTATTTTAATGTTGCTGATAAAAAAAATTCAAGTTTACAGTACAATTATTTTCATTATTACAGCTACTATCGCAGACGATTATGAGGCGTTTTATTATTATTATTATTATTATTATTATTATTATTATTATTATTATTATTATTATTATTATTATTATTATTATTATTATAGTGATGTTGATGAATAAAAAATTCAAGATTACATTACGATTATTTTCATTTTTGAAGTTCCTTTTCCAGGCTATTATTATTATTATTATTATTATTATTATTATTATTATTATTATTATTATTATTATTATTATTATTATTAGCACTTCTTTTATTATTCTTTTCATCATAAATATTTTTATCCCTCATCGACATCATTGTAATGGCAAAAAATCCTATTATCCTTATAGATATACACATCAGTCGTTCAAACCATAATAGATAAACAATGATACATGAAGTAAACTAATTAATATTCCTATACTCAAAAGCCTAACGCCATTCATTTCATTGTTCAGTTTGGTTAAACGATGTATTGAGTGCTTAGGAGTTCTGAAAAACGAGGTGGTTGTGACTTGCTACGATTTTCGCTTACTCGGGGAGTATGCCTAAAAACTACTATGTTGTTAATGTAACTCTTGTTTGAGGAGGGGGTTTGGGTTGGTGTTAGGAAAGCCTAAAAATGTCCGAAAAAGTTGTTTCGCGTTGAGTTGAAGACCCAAGAAGTTTAGGATAAGATGTTCATGATTTATTTACTAGAATGAAAATGTAGAACAATAAATAATGTGCATGGTAGACAGTACAGAAAAATAATTTCTAATAAAGTATAGCGTATTTTAAATTTCGTTTGTGAAACAACGCTTTATTTGACTAGATTTTAGCACGCGCCTCGAGTAAGCTGGAGGGTGGATCACGCCTTGTTCAGTGTTGCCTTTGGAGCCTGTCATTCTATTATTGTGATAATCTATTTATAAATGAATTAATTCATTGCCTTTATAAAATCAATTCTATCACATTTACTAATAAATTTATGTTTGAGCTCTGTCGGCTTCATAAATTCTCTTTAGTCGTATTTTTGAGTTGCCGTTTTCAGTCGTTTTTAAATTTCAATCTAGTTTTTATTGCAAGTTTTTCCTTCATTTTTATTTCTGGGAGTTAGAAGTTTTTAGTATAAATATAATTCAGTACATCATATTTCTTTGTTTAGCTAATAAAATTTTATGATGTCAGTTTTTCCAAATTCAGTTTTTTTTTTTATCCGCCTTGTTATATATTTTTATTTATTTTTCATGACTTTTTCGGCAATTTTCTTTAACAACTTAATACTTGATTGCCTGTATTCTAGTTTTATTTTCAACTTTAGTATAGTATCTATAAGTATAATTCCGTCTTTCTTTGTTTCTCTAATTCATAGTATTTTTCTGGAGAATGTTTTTACCTCTTTGATTGTTTTTTTTTTACGTTTTTTTTTATTCTTTTGCCAAAAAAATTTTCACATCTGAACTGATTTTTTCACTTCGCATTGCCTTCAATTTATTAAAAAAAATTTATATTTTCCCCCTGTTTTTTTTTCCCTAAATTTATCTTTACTTTCTTTTAGTTTCCTCTTCTTTGTACATGTCTCTATTCATGTTCTCCACCGTAAGTCCTTACTCCCCATATCACTTTCTTATTTTCCTTATTTTATTCTTTCTATTTACTCTTTCATCCTTTGCCTCAAGTTACTATCATTTCACTCATTCCTTTTTTTTTCCTTCTCCCTTTCTTTTATTCTTTTTATTTTTTATGACCATTATTCTTTTCCTTCAACCACTCTTGCCAGACGACGATGATGATGATGATGATGATAATGGCTCCCATGGAACATATACCCTCCCCCCAACTCCCCAGCGCCCCCCACCCATGAAACTTAGGTTGAACCCTCCTCGCCCCCCAACACGCCCCCGAATACCCACCCACCCACCCACCCACCCATCCTTTAGCCAGATCGAAATAGGATTGAGCTGTAGTTGGGACTCGTATTAAACCCGAGAAGGCAGGATGGGTTGACGATATTAACTTGCATATAGATTTCACTGGACTCAATTCCATTCGGTATGTAATTGCAGGAATATTACGCTAAATTGCGATTGTGGGGCACTCGAGGGCCTGGCTATGCCATATATATACATATATATATGTGCGTGTGTGTATATATATAATTTCCCTTTTGTGGGAGTGGTATTATGACGGTTCAGTGGGCGGTGTGTTATTCTATACGCTGACCCATATCAATACAAGCGGACGCTCGCACGCACGCACGCACTTATCCTTATATGTATGGATATCATATATATATATATATATATATATATATATATAGTCTTAAATGTGGTGTTTTATATATATATATATGTGTGTGTGTGTGTGTGGTGTGTGATGTGTATGGGTATGTAATACCTATATATACATATATATGTGTGTTTGTGTATGTATGAATGCACGCATGCAAACATACATTAGACAGTACGAAATATTTGCACATAAAATATTAATACATTATCAGTATGGAATCTTTTCATATAAAACATTAAATGCTGGTCAGCCGATTGTAACCCCCCCCCAAAAAAAAAAAAATAGTGTTCCAGTTATTGCGGAGTTCTGATACAAATGACTGATGCTAATTACCGTGATAATGGTTCCACCAAAGAGGAAGTAGCTAATCATCCACTTAGCGGGGACGATTAGTAAATGATCATTTAGAAAGGCGATTGTGATTATGAATTATTGTCCATTTCTGGGAAAGAATCCAGGAGGACTGTCAAGAGTTTATTTCGAAGTTTCGTCGTCCAGTTGGAATGGAAAGTCTTCGGAATGATATATTCAGTTATGGGGGCCGCTGGGTGATCATCCAGTTTCTTATGGAGAATTCTATATTTGGGATCCAGTGGACGGGGAGGGGGCTCAAATTTTATTCCAGTTGATGAGGCTGGAATCTTATCAGTCATCCATTTGACAAAAAAAAAAAAAAAAAAAAAAAAAAAGGAGGCCAAACAGTTGATTGAAATGGAAGCCAAAT
>NC_061097.1:50808669-50818669 GCF_015104395.2 Macrobrachium nipponense | reverse complement strand
TTTATCAATGTACCTCTAATTTGACACAGAATTACTTAATGCCATAAGCGCTGGGATATTCGACTCTAGTACAAAGTACGGGAGTTTGATCGAATTTAGATAAATTGCAACTTTGGCTTTTCCTGATCAAAATCTGACCCGCATTCGGATATCGATTTCACAACAAATAGATGGAGTTGATCAACAAACCGATGATTATGTATTGACGTCGCAGTAGGGAAGGTCAGTGAGATCGCTGAAGCTTCTGAAGAATTAAGCTGCAGATGTGAACTACGGTGACGTAGAAACTGTTCCATTCTCGATATTGTTATTCATAATATAATCGTGAGTCGCAGATATGTAATTGTTTACGTAATATGCGATGAAAATCGCCATTATATGGGTTTGAGTGTCGCTGTAATTGTGAGTCTGTTCAAGTGGAGTAAATAGCAGGAGCTTAAAAACGTAACAGATGCCAGCGTTACGTACGTGTCGTGTCATTATTAATATTATTATTGTTATTATTATCGTGCTTTAGATGACAATCATGTTGTATTTCACAACATTTCATATTTCATTATTATTATTATTATTATTATTATTATTATTATTATTATTATTATTATTATTATTATTTGGGAAAAAACTCTCTATCACGAGAATTTATACAATGTTCTAAGGGGTCCACAATAGTAAAAATGCTAAAAGTTCGTCTATAATTTGTAAGCATTTTATTACTAGTTTGGACACTTTAGACATTATTATTATTATTATTATTATTATTATTATTATTATTATTATTATTATTATTATTATTATTATTATTATAATATGCTCAGAACTAACGCTAATTATGTTTTATTTCAGTACTTGTTTAAAAGACTATAATTTCTCCAGCGTATGATCTGATGTATAGTGTGTATATATAACATTCTGTGAACTATAATATACAACCTTTGCCAATTGAAAGTTATAATGATAATGATAACAACGCCTAGCATTATTATGCTGGTAATCATGACGATGATGATGATGATAAGTGGTGGTGATCTAACGAACCATACGACGTTTGTTTTGACATGTCTCTGGTTTATATGAAAATTGTAAATTTCCACTATATTCAGAAATCGGAATGTATTTGAAAGTGCACCAAGTACATACATGTATGTATCACATATATGTATGGAGGAGATTGGATCTTCTCCGTGCGCATTTATATTTAGATTTCTCCATATTCTTCTGTAACGTGATAAATTCCACCTCTTAAAACTTGCGAACTTATTCCACAACGCGCAATTAGAAATCCTCCCTCCTTTAACTATTCGTCATCCGAAGCAGTGCGGGCAATATTCCCTTACGTAACCTCAATAAATACGGCCCAAATACATATAGCCTTAATATCTTCTGAGCAATGCCCTCTCTTCTTTTTATATACGCCACAATAGTGTCCTATGTAAACCGGAGCCTCCACCCCCACCCCCCTCCATCCCCTGAGCCTCTGGGAAACGTGTTCTTCTCTGCGTGTCTGTGCGAGAGAAGAAGACACACAGAGAGAGAGAGAGAGAGAGAGAGAGAGAGAGAGAGAGAGAGAGAGAAAGTCCCCACGTGAAAATGAGAAATATTCTTCGCCCCGTTCCTGGACGCCGGAATTGAATTGGCGTGTGGTAGGCCCTAGCACGGCAAAGGATTTAACTACAGGGCGTTGTTTCTGGGGCCTCATATTCCAGCCACCGGTAAATAAGCACGAAAGTTGTGTTTCATTGAATTAATTCATATATTCTATCTCTCTCCTCTAACCCCCCCCAACCTCCCCCCCCCCCCCCGACTGCTGCTGCTGCACGACCTTGCTTGTGCTAAATGTTTCACTGTCCTGACCCCGGGCTCCCCCGACTCTCCCCCCCCCCCTCTCTCTCTCTCCACATGCCCACCAATAAACTGAAATCCTCTTTCAGGTCGTCGTAAAATCTCTTCGAGTTCGACTAAGCGCAGAGAGAGCAATGGTCCTTGGATATTTCGGCGCGCCTGCGCTCTCCTCGTCCTCCTCTTCCTCCTCCTCCTCCTCCTGAAGGTCTTAGGTTTCGCGTTTGTCCTTAAATCAGCCTCGCTTTGGATTTGCCGTCACCATTTGTTCCGTGGACGTGTCTCCCGATGCCTCGTTGGGTCTTTTTCGTCAACAAGTTTTATAAGCTGACAGACAGTAGGAAATGGGAACTGTATCTTCGTAGGTCTTACGATCCGATCGTATCTCTTTCGTCAGTTGGTTGGGATGGGAAATATATATATATATATATATATATATATATATATAAATATATATATATATATATATATATATATATATGTAGGTTCGAATTTTCGAATTAGTGATTTTGTCTATGGACCTCAAAGTTCGTCGTTGGGTTGATCGTAAATAGGGTGGAATCGTCGGAAACGCCTTGCTTTATATACCCATTCGTGAACATGATAAATTTATAAAGCAAAATTGTTTCGAAATTTGGAATTGTGCCAGTGCACCTGAAAATTCCACGAATAGGTTTTTAGTAACTTTTGGGTAAAATTGAGAACACTTGTTCTGTCACAAGAACAATTTGATGCGTTCTTTCAGGGTCTTTTCTGAAATAGATTGGAATGGTCGGAAAAATTTTTGAAATAGGAATCAGTTCTACGGATCTCGTTCGTAAAATACTCTGTTGAACCTTTCTGAAATAGTCGAATTTTGGGTAAATAGCCTCAAAATACCAATGACTGTTATACATCTCATTACGCACCCTGGGCCGAAAAATACCTCCGCTTGGAATGGTAACTTAAACCTCTCAAATCTCTTTATGTGTTTCATTCTTTCAACCCCCTATGCCATACCCCCCACCCCCCCACCCCCAACCTTCACTCCAAACCTTTTTGGGGTGCAACCTCCTCTCCTTCGGTTTTGTCCAAAGCAAGGAACCTCGGTGGTAGAAGCAGGTTCCGTGTGGGAACATTTTTCGACTGTGTGTATATGCAAAGCCAGAACCACTGTTAGTAATGCTGCTACCTGGTACACCTATTGAGAATGCCTCAAACGAGTCCCCCCCCCCCCCCCCCCCCCCCCCCCCCCCCCCCCCCCCCCCCCCTCCCCACCTCTTCCCTCCTCCTCCCTCTCCCCGACCCACCATCCCTAACGATGCACTCCTTGGTATTTGTCTACTATAAATAAAATGAGCAAAATTATTTCATTGCGATTTGGTGTAGGTCTCTATCTATGGAAATCATCGTGGTAACAGACGAATTTATTATTTATTATTATTATTATTATTATTATTTATTATTATTATTATTATTATTATTTTGTTGAAAATAATGGCAGTTTTTAAACGAATTAATCTTATACAGGGTCTTTTCAAATCTTCTGATAATTCGTTGTTCAGAAAAAACGAATTATGAGAGAAAATGAAAAGACTGTATAAGATTAATTCGTTAAAAACTGCCGTTATTTTCAACAAAATATTATTATTCATTATTATTATTATTATTATTATTATTATTATTATTATTTTGTCGAAAATAATGGCAGTTTTTAATGAATTAATCTTATACAGGACCTTTTTCAAATCTTCTGATAATTCGTTGTTCAGAAAAACGAATTATGAGAAAAAATGAAAAGACTCTGTATAAGATTAATTCGTTAAAAACTGCCATTATTTTTTCAACAAAATATTATTATTATTATTATTATTATTATTATTATTATTATTATTATTATTTATTAAAGATTATTATTATTATTATTTATTATGAAATTCACAGTCTCGTGAAGAACAAATGTTTAAAAAAATTATTATTATTATTATTATTATTATTATTATTATTATTATTATTATTATTATTATTATGAAATTCACAGTCCTCGTGAAGAACAAATTGGTTAAAAAAAATTTTATTATTATTATTATTAATTATTATTATTATTATTATTATTATTAATTATTATTATTATTATTATTATTATTATTATTATTATTAACGTCATGATTGTTATGGTACTTCAAAGTGCAATAGAACGTTTGAATGGAATTCCGTATTTATCCGAATCATTATGAAATAAAGATTTGAGTTGCGTTACTCTTTGTAATTCATGCATTACATTTAGATTTAGTCAAGGTAATTCATTAGCAGTCCCTGTTGCCCTGAAGGGCAGTTAGCGACATTAGCGGAAGGAATTTAATTGGGGTCGAATTTATTGAGGAAGTTTGGAATTTCCGTAACGTCATCTTTCTGGACATACCTTTTCTTCATCTCACGCGAAGAAGGAATTAGCTCAGAATATACTCTTGAATAAATTGCAGTATTAAATTAATTGCAGATTTACTTCATGATTTCACCTGTTCAGTGAAAAAAAAATTACTTCGACAATAATCCAGATTAATTAGGTAATTTGCTGCAGAGGATTAACCAACAAAAATCATGATAAATGTTTTGAAAATACTCCGAATGCATTGCAATTTAAAAAAAAATAAATTTTACGAACGAGCTACTTGTTGATAATTCGAGAAAGTTAATAACTTCCTTAATTAAGAAGTAAGCAGTAATAATTTGATTAGTGTTTTATGAATGGTCAAAAATAAATTGATACGCTTCCGAAATGCTCCGAATAAATTACCATCTTGTTTTAGAATATATTACTAATCTCTTTATGAAACGTCAAGAAGTGATAATGAATTTACTGCTGAAATGGTTTGAATAATTAACTTACTTGCTACTGAAGTGTTACGAAGTCGTTAATCTACTACAGTAATAATCTTATAAGAATTACTAATATATTCATCAGTATTCGGGAATGAATTACTAATTTGCTTCAGAAATAAACTCTATGAGTAGATCACTGTTTTTCTTTAGAAATACACTCCGGTATGAATGACTAAATTGCTTCGGAAATATACACCGGAATGAAAGACTCATTTATTCAGAAATAATTCGGAATGAATTGCTAATTTGCTGGAGAAATATACACCCGATTGAATCACATTTGCCTCAGAAAATATAATCCGGAATGAATTACTAATTTGCTTCAGAAATATGCGTTGGAATGAATTACTAATTTGCTTCAGAAATATGCATTGGAATGAATTACTAATTTGCTTCAGAAAATATAATCCGGAATGAATTACTAATTTGCTTCAGAAATTATAATCCGGAATGAATTACTAATTTGCTTCAGAAATATGCATTTGAATGAATTACTAATTTATTCAGGAGTACTCCGGAATGAATTAGAATTTATCCAGTAATACGCAGGAATGAATTACTAATTTCTTCAGAAGTACTCCGGAATGAATTACTAATTTATTCAGGAGTACTCCACAATGAATAACAAATTTATCCAGAAATACGCCGGAATGAATAACTAATTTATTCAGGAGTACTCCACAATGGATTACTAATTTATTCAGAAGTACTCCGGATTGAATTACTAATTTATGCAGAAGTACTCCGGAATGAATTACTATTTTGCTCCGGAAATGAACTGAATAATATCCCTGGTTTTCCTTCAGAAAACTCCGAGGGGGATTCCAGATCAGCTTCAGAACCGCATAGGAACGCTCCCTTCCTCTGAAGACCTTTAATTGACTTAGTCAGTGGGTTTTTCCCTTGTGTGAAGTCGTTCATTTTTCCTGCCCCCACCGCCCGCCCCCCCCCACCAAAAAAAAAAAAAAAAAAAAAAAAAAAAAAATGGCTACTCAATGAAGCCCAAGATGGACTTCATTATTCCCGGAACGGGAATCGTGGGGGTGGCAGGGGGGGATGGTGGGGTTATTGATGATTGATTGAACCTGTTAATGAGGATATCGGTTATTTAATCGCTTTAAAGAGAGAGCCTTCCACGATCGCATGCGGTGGTAAAAGCTGAATGCCGAAACAAAGGTGTAACTCGTACTATTGAAGTCTCGGGGTCTCATTATAGTCGGGAGATTTTGTTGTCGACGACGACGATGGTAATCGGTCTCTTGCGTGTGTATGTGTATGTGTACTATGTATGAGTATGTACGTATATACACAATCGTTCCAGCAGACCTCATCTTGGAGCTTTAATTGCCTCAATTACCTTCTGGTTTCGGAGTCTTTGTGACCGACTTCTGTCGCCCGGAAGCTACGTAATGAGGTTCCAGTACTCTTACCTGGGCACAGGTGAGATGGGCTTTGATGCCGCCCTTGTGATAACTACGGCAGGAGCCTTCTTCGTCTTGTCTCTTGTCTCTTGCGATGCCTGCTTATTTCTTTATTCATTTTTATTTCATGGTACTTCGTTTGTCTTGCTTTATCCTTCTCGTCTTTTGTGAGGCCTCTGTTGTTTATTCTTGTTACTCTTGTAACTGCTTTGACTTTGTAAATTATTATTATTATTATTATTATTATTATTATTATTATTATTATTATTATTATTATTATTATTATTATAAGTAATTGCTGCCTCATCTGCGTTAATTCTATAAAGGTTCTTCCCTATTTTTCTAATTATTGTTTTCTCATTTTTACTCACCTGTTTAAGCAACAATGAGAAATCAATAATTAGAAAAATAGAGAAGAACCTTTATAGAATTAACGCAGCTGAGTCAGCAATTACTTTTAATAAAACATGTTTAAAAGAGGGGTTTACTTCCAGCATATTATTATTATTTTATTATTATTATTATTATTTATTTATTATTATTATTATTATTATTTTTTCTTTCTGGGTTACTTTTGTCTATCCTTCTTCGGTTTTTGTCATATTTGTAAAACTTCAGTTTATTTATTTATTTATTTATTATTTTATTTATTTGTTACTCGTGTCATGCTTATTTTCTTATTATAGTTTCGTATTTGTTTACGTTGTGTATTTAACTGAAGTTATAAATCAAAGCCTCATAATTCTTAGTGCCATTGCAAGTAATGTTTATTATTGATTTGGATAAAAAAATATTCTTTTTATATATTTTTTCATTCCTACTGTACTGTACAGGCAGTTCTTATCTGATACTTACTAGTGTACTTTTGCTTTAATCATTCTCTCTCTCTCTCTCTCTCTCGTCTTCTCTCATCTCTCTCTCTCTCTCTCTCTCTCTCTCTCTCTCTCTCTCTTGGCTTTGAAAGAATCGTCGTTTTCAAGGTTGGATCAACTTTGGTGTTTATTATTTTAAGTCTGTTGTCTCTACTTTTATTTATTTTTACTCTAATCGTTTTCTGTTACCTCTAATAATAATAATAATAGTAATAAGTAATAATAATAATAATAATAATAATAATAATAATACACAAAAGCACTACACCCAAGAGCAAATACGGACAGACTATACATAACACGAAATGGAGGAGGGAGAGGACTACTAAGTATAGAGGACTGTACGTCCAACATTGAAAACAGAGCACTGGGGCAATATCTGAAAACCAGTGAAGACGAGTGGCTAAAGAGTGCATGGGAAGAAGGACTAATAAAAGTAGACGAAGACCCAGAAGTATACAGAGACAGGAGAAAGACAGAAAGAACAGAGGACTGGCACAATAAACCAATGCACGGACAATACATGAGACAGACTAAAGAACTAGCCAGCGATGACAATTGGCAAGGTGGCTACAAAGGGGAGAGCTAAAGAAGGAAACTGAAGGAATGTATAGAGCGCACAAAGATCAGGCCCTAAGAACCCAGATATGTTCAAAGTACGATAGACGGAAATAACATCTCTCCCATATGTAGGAAGTGCAATACGAAAAATGAAACCATAAACCACATAGCAAGTGAATGCCCGGCACTTGCACAGAACCAGTACAAAAAGAGGCATGATTCAGTGGCAAAAGCCCTCCACTGGAGCCTGTGCAAGAAACATCAGCTACCTTGCAGTAATAAGTGGTACGAGCACCAACCTGAGGGAGTGATAGAAAAACGATCAGGCAAAGATCCTCTGGGAGGACTATGGTAATCAGAACGGATAGGGTGATACGTGCAAATAGACCAGACGTGACGTTGATTGACAAAGTCAAGAGAAAGTATCACTCATTGATGTCGCAATACCATGGGACACAAGAGTTGAAGAGAAAGAGAGGGAAAAAATGGATAAGTATCAAGATCTGAAAATAGAAATAAGAAGGATATGGGATATGCCAGTGGAAATCGTACCCATAATCATAGGAGCACTAGGCACGATCCCAAGATCCCTTAAAAGGAATCTAGAAAAACTAGAGGCTGAAGTAGCTCCAGGTCTCATGCAGAAGAGTGTGATCCTAGAAACGGCACACATAGTAAGAAAAGTGATGGACTCCTAAGGAGGCAGGATGCAACCCGGAACCCCACACTATAAATACCACCCAGTCGAATTGGAGGATAATAATAATAATAATAATAATAATTTTGGAATATATGTTTTGTTCGTCATAGATGTACTTCTCGATACATTGTGGTTATTTTCGTAATAATTCATTTACTTATATAATTTTTATTATCACCTTAGTAATAAGGTAGATTTTAACCAATAAAAAATTGAATCGGTTAATGGCTTAGTAGATGACGGCTTCATAGATATTTAATAGATAAATAAAATAAAAGATAAATGAAATAAAAAATCTCTTCAGATTTTTTTAGTCTTTTGATAGACCAGAGGAAATTAGGTATTTGCTCCAATACAAATTTGTTAATACCTTGAGAACTAGAGTGAATTTAGTATTGAATACTTGAATTATAAATGCAGTCGAAATATGCTAAATCAGTTTAACGGTGAATTTATTGATGCCGTTGGTGAATAATATTTCACAATGAATCAAACTGAAAATTTAATGAATTGCTTCGTAAATGCCGCGGTAAACTTAGTAAGATTAGAGTAAATACAACGTATTAATTTGGGTGTTAACACAAGAAAGTGGATTTATGAAAAATAATTTTTTATTTTTTCTTATCAATGTCAGTAACGTAATGCATTATGCCTTGGACTCAATTATTTTTTTATTTAATATTTTTTTAGCGTTTTGTTATATTTGGATTATTATAATTGATATAGTATATAGTATTAGTCTTCTGATGAGCAGTAATTCCGTGACTCATGAATTTCTTGAAGTTTGTTGGAAAGTCTGTAAATTGATATTAAGTTAATGGATTGTACTGTATTATAAATTATATATATATATATATATAATATATATATATATATATATATATATATATATATATATACATATATATATGCTATATATGTATGTGTGTATATTGATAAATGTAATAATAATAATAATAATAATAATAATAATTGCAAGATTATTACATAGTAAGCGCACATCGTGTTTCAGTGCGTAGGAGAAAAACTTTTAAAATTAAACCGATATTTCGTAAAGACTATTCTGTCTTTTCATTTTTTAGTGCTTTTTCGTTGTTTTTTTTTCTTTACCATTTTAATTTAATTTTTTGTTTTGTTTATTGTGTAAGAATCCTTAATGATCCCGGATGGTGTTATTCCCCAACGCCTACTGGGCTGGCTTCCTGTTGCAAACCTCCACTGTGGCAAAAAGAGTTATTGTTCGGACGGTTTGAAACATGTATCGCAGCGCATTCGATACATGTAGCATTATTATTCATACATATGCATGCATACGTGCATGCAGCCCAGTGTTTTGTGCTCGTTCGAATATGTACTAGGCCTGTGTGTCTGTGCGTGTGTGTGTGAATGTTCAATGTATAAATACTGAGCATCGGCCCCAGTTAAAAGCGCTTAGGTTGTGGGATCAAATTTTATTTTTATTTTTATTTATTTTATTTTTTTGAGTTAATTTGTCTCGAGGATTTTATTAGGATCGGACTGTTAGTGATATATATATATATATATATATATATATATATATATATATTATATATATATATATTTTGTATATATACACATATATATAGATATATATGTATATAAGGATATGTACTTGTGTACAAACACACTCACTATATATATATATATATATATATATAACCTGGATTACCGTCACAATCACCATCTCACAACCGTTCGCATGCTTGTTGTTGTTGTCGTCATTA
>NC_061097.1:50801169-50803669 GCF_015104395.2 Macrobrachium nipponense | reverse complement strand
ATGTATATATATATGTGTGTAATATGTGTATTTATTTTAACTTTCATTAAATTAAGTCTATAACTGTCAAGTTGGCTGACTTTCATGATACTTTGTTCCGAATGCTACATAACATGCAGACATTTATTTTATTTATTTTTGTTTTTTGACATTTTTATGCCATGAGAATAATTACTGTCATAAAAAACATGATTAGTTGAATTAAGATGTTGAGTGGAAGCTTCTGAAAGAGACTTCTATTATTATTATTATTATTATTATTATTATTATTATTTATTATTATTATTATTATTATTATTATTTTATTATTATTATTATTATTATTATTATTATTATTCACATTGTTACGTAAAAACGCCAGCTTGAGGTAGAGGTAATGTTTAAAACATTTGTTATTACAGAGAAATACGAACAATTAGACATCACATCAATACCACCAACATAAGTGGGTACACTAATTTAAAATACTGTAATATTCATTGTGCATTTACTTCTTTTAACAAATAGTTCAAGCAAGAAAATAGTGAAAAATGTGTCTTGAAATCTAAGGGAAGTGAAAATTGAAATGATAATATCTTCTTCCATTACACCCCGCACCCAACACCCCCCCCCCCCCCCTTCCCCACCCCACTCAACCCGATTTATTTATTTATTTATTTTTTTTTTTTGAGATATGGCCATTTATACTGTAAAAATCTAAGGCAATATATTTACACTTAAACCTACTTAATTATAGCTTTCATGAGTGGTCATTTAACAAGCCTAGCTTTATCTCTTTTGTGAGGGTAGACTAGCATTACTTTATTATGAGGCGAGACCATTGACGTTTATCCTAATTAGTGAGTGAACCTTGCTTTAGCTGGCCCTCTGGTATAGTGGCTTGTGCCGTAGCATGCCACTCAGATGCGGCGGGTTCTTGCCTCCTCTAGGGCGATGAAAAATCACTGGCTCTGTATCATGATCGGTTACTGCTACAGTGTGAGGTCTGCGATGGGAGGTGGAAACCAACATTCTTTGGAAGCTTGAATCTCAAGTCAATTGCCCCTTTGGTGCGCTTGTTCAGTGTGAATGTGGTTTATTTACTGAAATAATAATATATAATAATAATACTTGGGTAGCAGACCCTCTTTTAAACAAGTCTTATTGAAAGTTATTGCTGCTTCATTACTGTTGATTCTATAGTGAAGTTACTCTCATTAAGACTTAATAATAATAATACTAATAATGACAATAATAATTGTTAGGCTAACTTTCCTATGATGGTTAAGGTAAAGGTAATTCCCTAGCGATTTTAAGGTTAGAACAGGTTCTCTGTTACTGTGGTTTAGCGCCTCAGTGGTGTGGTGGGTATGGTCTTGGCCTGCCACCTCGCTGGCCGCGAATTCGATTCTCGGGCATTCCATTGAGTGGTAAGAGATGTGTATTTATGGTGATAGAAGTTCACTCGCGACGTGGTTCGGAAGTCACGTAAAGCCGTTGGTCCCGTTGCTGAATAACCTTACTGGTTTCATGCATCGTAAAAACACAATGCAAACAAACAAAACAAACAGACAAACAAGTTACTGTGATTAGTGGTGCCCTAAGTTATTGGGGAAGACTAGTTCACTAGTGATTCTGAACTTATGGGAGTACCCTAGTGATTGGTGCCCCATTGTTGTTAGTGTTTCCATGATTTTATGGTGCCATGAATTCACTTTGGGAATATCTCCTTGTTCTGACCAAGCGGTAAGTTAGACTTCTTGTCCCATCTTTGGCTTCTATAACTATAGCTGGTTCACTTAAGGTAGATTCTTGTGTAAGCCTTATGCCTACGAGACGTTTGTTTCGCAGCCACTGATTGGCTGGGAGCTGCATACCTCCCGGTACCAGCCAATCAGAGGCCGCTTAACAAAACTCTTATATGCATGGGGTTCATCCAAGAATCTAACTAAAGTGAACCAGCTATAGACGTTTAGTAAAGTATGCTGGTTTTACTGGAAATGAGGTTATTCTCGTTGCTGTCTTGTTACGAAGATAAACAAAAAAAATGTCGAAGAAGAGCATCATACAGTTGAAGCAAGAGCATAGTGGAGCATAAAGATGAATAGAGGACAATAGGCTCATTCGCCTCTCTAGTCCAGCGTGTTTGGAATTAATAAACCTTCACAAGTAACGATAAATTACGTTGGCGCCGAAGTTGTGCTCACCTCCGTTGGCTTCTGGCTTATATGACGCTTGTTATTGTTAACTTTTCACTCGTTTTCTGTAGGTTTTCTCTGGCGAAGGAGATCCAAGGCACTGGTGGTGGTTTGAGTTTGTTAAATCATACATCTTTATCAATACCTTTCATTATTTTCGACTGTTTCAGCTTCTTTGGTTGAAGGTGAAAAAAAAAACTACTTTGGGGTACTCATCATACACGGGAGGTAATTGCATTTACGATGCATTTGATGTATACCCATATAAGAGTGGTTATAGTATTTATAATATATCTATATCTATATACATATATATATATATA
>NC_061097.1:50793669-50796169 GCF_015104395.2 Macrobrachium nipponense | reverse complement strand
GTAGTACACATTAATTATTGTCATCGTCAACTGAAATATGATTATGGCCCGCCCCGAGAACACAAAGCAAACGTGACTTCTATATTTCTGCGTTATGGTATCTGCTAAATCATTCATCCGCTTCTGAATTGGTGATGGCCTGTCATTTGAATTGATAAAAATGGGAGCGTCATGCATTTGTGTCCCATAATTGACTTAAACGTGTCGCTATTACCCTCCGTGAAGTAATACAGATTTCCACAGACAGATATTATGATTGAAAAAAAAAAATAATGTATTCCAAACTTATTTGCAATGTTTTAATTTTTTTTTTTTTTACCACTAAGTAACAATGAAATTAAAATGTATTCCAAAATGATTTGCAGTGTTTTAATTTTTTTTTTTTTCACCAATAAGTAACAATCTTTATTTTATATGAAGATATTTTTTAATTTTTTTATTACACAATAATTTTTTTTTTTTCAAAATTAAATTTTGGCATAATTTTTTTTCACCACCAAGTAACTAAACATATTTTATTTATAAATACATTTCTGGATTATTTCAAATGTTTAGTGAATATAATTATGAATTATATCAGATGTTTAGTGAATATGATTTTAAATTATTTCAGATTTTTAATGAAGTAAGTCTGAATTATTTCACGATGCTTAGCAAATATAATTTTTAAACATTTCAAAATGTTTAGTAAATATTTTTATTAATTTTAAATGTATAGTAATATAATTTTGAATTATTTCAGATGCTTAAAAGTTAAGTAAATATAATTATGAATTATTTCAAGTATTTAGTAAATATAATTATGAGTTATTTCAAATATTTAGTAAATATATTAATGAATTATTTCAAATGTTTAGTAAATATAATTCTCAGTTATTTCAAACATTTAGTAAATGTAATTCAGAATTATTTCAAAATATTCAGTAAATATGGTTATGGATTATTTCAAGTATTTAGTAAATATATATCAGAATTATTTCAAATATTTAGTAAATGTAATTCTGAATTCTGAATTGTTTCAAAATATTTAGTAAATATGAATATGAATTATTTCAAATATTTAGTAAAAATAATTATGAATTATTTTGAATATTTAGTAAATATATTCATGAATTATTTCAAATTATTAATAAATATAATTCTGAATTATTTCAAATATATAGTAAATAAAAATCTGAATTATTTCAAAATGTTTAGTAAATATATAATTCTGAATTATGGGAAAAAGTTTAGTAAATATAATTTTGAATTATGTCAAATGTTTAACTTTGTCTTTTGTATATTTTTTGCAATTTACTCGAATCTACTTTCCTCCGTACTTAATTTTGAATTATTTTCAAATAGACTCGCTCAGTTTTCGATGTAATTATACCATAACCTATTTTCACGAGAGGACTGACCTGACTTCATTGCAGCCTATAATTTGGAATTCTTATCCAGAATTATTTTTAAGAACGGATGTGCGTCGATTCCTCTCTTCTTATAATTATGAATTATTTCCCTGATTTGATTGGCCTCTTTTTGGTTACGACTCGGAATTATTTTCGTCATATTACCCGTACGTATAATTCAGAATTATTTGTACGCACAGATGTGCATCTGTTCCTCTCATGTAATTATGAATTATTTCTCTGATGTCAGTGAAATAATTTGAGCATATAATTCTGAATTATTATCATGAATTCACACATGTTTTCTCTCTAAATAATATTCTGAAACATTTTCACATATTTGTGGCTCCCAGACAATGTAGTGTATACAGTATACACATTTTAAATGCAGTTGTGAAGTGTATCTAGGTTAGTTCCTTACAGCTATTCAGAACAGAGTATGACACTTATTATTATTATTATTATTATTATTATTATTATTATTATTATTATTATTATTATTTTAATGACAGCTGAGCGAGAGATACGAGTAAAATATGTTAACTTATAATAAAGGAATAAAAGAAACTAAGTCATTTGAGAGAGAGAGAGAGAGAGAGAGAGAGAGAGAGAGAGAGAGAGAGAGAGAGAGAGAAATTTTATATTTAGAATTTTTTATAATCAAAAAAGATAAATAAGTGTCAGACAGAGAGAGAGAGAATTATGTATTCAAATATAATTTAGGAAAAAGAACAGAAAGAAAATTAGTGTTAAACGGAAGCTCAAAAGCTAGAGAGAGAGAGAGAGAGAGAGAGAGAGAGAGAGAGAGAGAGAGAGAGAGAGAGAGAGAACGATAAATCTCTATCGCTTTTCTTTTTTTTTAATCAACCTTGTTTCAAATTCCACTGAAAGTTTTCATTTGAAATCATAATGAGGGCTTGTAAGGGAAGAAGAGGTGGAGGGGAAGGGGAAGGGGAAGGAGAAGGGGAAGGGGAAGGGGATGAAATAAGAAAGGGAATCCCTGCACGTATCTTCACATATTAAATTTCTTTAATAATGACGCAATCTCAAACTTTTCACGGAGTCGGGTTTATTAGTTAATTTGATGAGTCCGGTTAGGAGGGGTTCTA
>NC_061097.1:50786169-50788669 GCF_015104395.2 Macrobrachium nipponense | reverse complement strand
TCAGTGGCAGCAAACGGTGCTTCTACTAATAAATCTTCCATTCACCATAGATCATTTCCGCAAAATAATTCCTTAGAGGTCTATAAAAAGGATCTTGGACTTTGTGTCTGCTGCGTATGGTGATTTGCTAGTTTTTGTGTAATAGTGAAAATAACAATAAGTCAATAACAGTATTAATGATGAGGATAATATGTTATTTGTGGTTAAACGGTATTACAAGTTATACAGTAAGCTCTCGAGAGAATGATAATGGAGAAATAAATTGCTAATTTTCTCGCTCTTTTTATGTGAGATAATAATAATAATAAATAATTATAATAATGTTGATGGCACAGTTTTCCGTGTCGAAAATGAAGACAATGGTTGCAGGTCCACAATAATGTTGATGATAGCAAGGTAGCAGTTATTCAATAATAATAAAATAATAATAATAATAATAATAATAATAATAATAATAATAAGGTAGAGTTATTTGGTTTGTGGACAGATGTATAAATGGTATAAATATTTTAGGGTACTGAGAAGACAGATGTTTACCTGGTTTATAAAAAGCATTGCATCTATTCCTGACTTGATGCAACACACACACACACACACACACAAATACACACGTTACCGTCATAAAAACCATGGCAATTAAGCAGGCCATGATTGAACGCCCTCGCCAAAGCACCTTTATAACAGCCCAAGATCCATTACGCCCACCGTAATCCAGCCTGATTTACGTCCAAGGAGCACTTAGCACACATAACCTGGCACTCGCCTGGAAAAGAAGAAAGTGTTTGCTGTGCAAATACCAGCATACCGAGGAGATATCGTGAGAGATATAGTTACAGATATAGTGGTTCTTTTGTTTCTCCAGGTATAGGAACCCGAAGCGTCCCTAGTCCACCCTTGGTCACTCAAGGTACCGTTTAAATTTGGCGAGAAATGTGGGTTTCATGACTGCGACGAATGGGCCAATTACGAAATCATGGGCAAACACTATAAGGGATTTTTTTTTTTTGCAGGGTGAGAAGGGGGGGGGGGGCGGATTGCTGTTGACATAGCTGTAGTTATTGCGATGTAGTATCATACGGCGTTGCTGAATTTGGTGTAAGTAGACGTAAGGACCGGTGGTATTTTGCCAAGTGCCTTGACAGATCACGTAGAAGCGACTTTATCCGTCGAGTCTTGAAGATATTTATTTATTTATTTTTTGCGTTTGATGCGTGTGTGGGTGTGGGTGTGTCTGTGTTTACTTACAAATTACTTACGGCCATTTATTTTTAAGTTACTTAAGCCTGTCGCAGGCTGTTGGGAAACCATAAACCGGGTTTCGCTGGATGTTGTGTTTACTTATAAGTCACTTGTGGAAATATGTAGCTGGATTTATTATACACTGTCTGGAAAATGTGTAGCTGGATCCATAAACTGGCTGGAAGAATGAAGTACGTTGTCGCTTTATTATACACTGGCTGGAAAATGTGTAGCTGGATCCATAAACTGGCTGGAAGAATGAAGTAAGTTGTCGCTTTATTATACACTGCTTGGAAAATGTGTAGCTGGATCCATAAACTGGCTGGAAGAATGAAGTAAGTTGTCGCTTTCATTTCTTAAAAGTGCGGTTCTTAGCAAACCTTTTAATAAATACATTTAAAACTATTTTTAAATCAGTTTTTTTTAATTCGTGCGTATTTTCATTAATGAATAAAAACGTGTCTTATTCGCGTAGATGCATTTACAAGTAGAGTTCAGTGAATTGTTTTTTTTTTTAATTCATATGGATTTCCATTAATGAATTATACTAACCTTTTATCGTTCACAAGTCGAAAAGAAATATGCGAGTGGTTTGCCTCATTCGTATAACTGTTTCGCAATACTGAATGATAAAGTCTATAAAAGAGTGAAACGTTATTATTATTATTTGGGAAAAATTCTCTATCGCGAGAGTATATGTAATGTTCTAAGGGGTCCACAATAATAAAAAATGTTGCAAGTTTGTGCATAATTTTAAAACTCTTTACAAAAAGCTTTCGAACCTTTCCCTGGGTTCCCTTAGAACATTATTATTATTATTATTATTATTATTATTATTATTATTATTATTATTATTATTATTATTATTATTATTAACAAAAAACTCATACTGAGATAGAAACCTTATGGAAAATCTTGTCTTATCAATATTAGACTGTTAATTATATGTTATATTATATTATGTTGGTTCGTGCGCATTTTATCAAGTTTTGTTATATATATATATATATATATATATATATATATATATATATATATATATATATATATATATATATCGAGCTACAATGTCCTTTAATATCTAATTCGCTCTACCTCGGAATTATATATTTCATATATGCTTAACCGAAGGGGAATTTTTTCTCGATAATAGACTTGCCTAGATCGGGGCGCGATCCCGGGATCCTTTCAAATCCAGGAACGTCAGTGAAGCTTTACCTCTCGCGGTAGTGTAGTAGGTAAAAGCTTCACTGACGTTCCT
>NC_061097.1:50776169-50781169 GCF_015104395.2 Macrobrachium nipponense | reverse complement strand
CAAAACCAGCATGAATGAGAGCATTCCAGCCAGTTAGGTTGAGAGCATTTTCAGCCAGTCTGGCTGAGAGCATTTTCAGCCAGTCTGGCTGAGAGCATTTCAGCTAGCATGAAGGATAGCATTGCAACCAGTTTGAATGAGAACATTTCTACCAGTCTGGCTGAGAGCATTTTCAGACAGTCTGGATAAGAGCATTTCAACAGATTTGAACAAGAGGTATTTAAACAATTCTGGACAAGAGCATTTTAAACTAATCTGCTTGATTATAGAACTTCAAGATGTTTTGGAGTCAGTCATTGCAACCAGCCTGGGTAAGAGCATTTTCAACCAGCGTGAATGGATGAGAGCATTTCAACCAGTATGGGTGAGAGCATTTTCAGCCAGCCTGGATAAGAGCATTTCCACCAAGTCTCCATGAGAGGATTTTCAGCCAGTCTTCATTAGAGCATTTCATTTCAATTTGGCTGAGAGCATTTTCAACCGGTTTGGATGACAGCATTTCGGCCAGGCTTGTAGGTAGAATTTCAGGCATTTTTTTTAAGTAGATCATTTCATCCAATTTGGATGAGAGCATTTCTGCCGGGCTGTGTATGAGAGCATTTCAACCGAACGGTGGATGTCACTTCAACTGAAATATCGTCTCGGTTTTTTGGTTCTAGTAAGAGGTCTGGATGATTTGCTCTAAAATGGGGATGAAAATTAGATCAAGACAAGTCAAAGAAGTTGGACAGCTTAGCAGAGATGAACCCAAGTAAACTAATAAAAAAGAAACTGAATGGGAGAGAGCACTTCATCTAGGGTCGAAAGGCTGTTGTAGTGAACTTCAAGTAATATTTTAAGGGATTGTGGTAAAAGGATTATTTTATGCCACTGCTGAAGAAATATGAAAGAGGCTCATTTTTGGAGAAACATTACTAAGCAGTTAGCTTTTTTTTTCTATCTACTATCATGCTTTAGTATTCTCCTCCTACCTCTGTTATTCCTGATTCATAATCTTTTTTTTTCTTGTAGGAGCTAGGTCTATCTGTCCCTCGTGATCAAGGCCCATCCATCTTGTGTATGCCTTACTTTTTATTTTTCTTCCATCCTGCGAACTTGAGACTAGAAAAAGGAGTATGAAGTCGACCTCTCCACTGGCCTCTGAACTAATTGAAAACAACACTGTTTCAGTAGTGTGGTGAATATGACTTGTATTTCGATATGTTTTCTATATCAAGTGTAAGTCATAATATCTACGAATACTTTGGTTTGACAAAATACCTCTGAAAGATCGAGTTTTCATTTGGTTTCTCTCTTAAAAGGCAGCTTGTTTTTTCCATTTCAAATATGTTTTTCGCTTAATGAGCAGAGTGTCTGCCTCCATTATTTCAGAGCCAATTACACTCATGTATGAATATGGATTTATATACATATATATACATATATATATATACATATATATATATATATACATATGCGTGTGCATTACTATTTATTTTGTATAATACGTATTACTTCTCTTTTTTTTATATGTTATCATCTTTATCGTTTAATGAATACATATATGCATTACATATATGCATTCACGCACAAACGCACACTCAAACACACACACAGATTCAGTATATAATATATATATATATATATATATATATATATATATATATATATATATATATATATATATATATATACGTATATATATATACATATATATAATATGTATGAATCTTTATCATCTCAACTTGATTTATACACATACATCGAGCTACAGTTAATTTCCTCTAATATCCAATTCGCTCTATCTCGGAATTAAAATATTTTCATATATATATAAATATATATATAAACATACCATAATATATATATAAATATTATAATATATGTATTTATATATTATATATATATACAAGTGTATTGCGGCACTGAGGTCATTATTGAAATGCACAGAAGTCAATAATTATGGTATTGCATTCTAAAATGGCAGTATAATGGTATAATGGCACTGTGTGAGTAGACTTCTATGGTAAATTGATACCATAATGGCATTAAGGTAATGGACGCTCTAAAATTGTTTTTTTTTTTTTTTTTTTTTTGTGAGACTAATAATAACAGCGTTTTCTTCAAATCAAATGGGAGTTTTTATTCTTTCCCAATCAACAGTGAATTTTTCTGTTGTCCCCAAAATATCCTAACGGAGCTGTATTGAAGAACCATTTCTTTCATTTAATAAAATAATATTTCAATGAGGCTGTTGTCATTTGTTATAGAAATGATAAAACTGATGTGATTTTTGTAAAGAAATGTGCTTATGGAATTTTCAAAAATATGGCGGTTTAATCAGACTCCTAATGGACTTTTCTTCTTAAATTGAAAGTTATTGGGCATGTTACTAAATTAATAGTATAATGGGCGTCGTTAATGTTCTTTAATGGAATTAATTCTGAAATTTTAAAAAGATTAATAGGACCACCAAAGTTGTTTTTTTATCGATATGGGCGATAAACATGGGTTTTTAAATTTTACAAAATTCTGACCGAGATGGACCTTTTGACTGCTTGCTGTATAAGAATGTTCTTGAGTCCTGGGAATGTTCTTCATTTGTTAGAACGTGCTGAAGTTGTAAGAATGTGTTTGGATCAAGAATATGGATTCTGAAGAAGCCATTGAATTACAGGAGACTTTTTTTGAGTTCAAAGGTTGCGGGAATTTTTTCCAGCGCTGACAGTTAATCTGAAATTTTTCCAGTGGTGGTACTAAATCCCTGAAATCTTTCGAGTTTTGACAGTAAATCTCTGGAATTTTCCAGCATTGACAGTAAATATCTGATTTTTTTTTCATTTTTTGTATTAAATCCTTGGAATTTTCTCAGCTTGGAATTTTAGTCAGCGTTGACAGTAAATCTCTGGAATTTTTCCAGTTTTGATATTAGATCCCTTGGAGGTTTTCCAGCGTTGACAAACCCCTGGAATTTCAGTCAGCGTTGATGGTAAATCTCTGGGATTTTTCCAGTTTTGATATTAAATCTCTTGGAGATTTTCCAGCGTTGTCAATAAACCACTGGAATTTTGTTTAGCGTTTACAGCAAATCTCTGGAAATTTTCCAGCGTTGATACTAAATCCATGAAATTTTTAAAATCATTTTTAGGAAATCTATTGAATTTTTTTAAGTGTGATAATAAGTCCATGAGATTTTTCCAATTGTAGATACTAAATCACCTGGATTTTTCTAGTGTCGATATTGAATCCTTGGAATTTCTTCAAGCATTCATAAGAAATCCATTGAACTTTCAAAGTATGATAATAAATTCGAGGGATTCTTCCAATTTTATATACTAAGTGACTGTGGTTTGGATATGTTGATAATTATTCCTAGGGATTTTTTTTATTCAATTTGCTTGGTTGATATGATCGAAGATTCGATTGAACTTTCTAATTGGTTAAAATAACTAGTGATTATATATTATATTTGGTATTAGATATAACTCCAAAATTTATATGAATTAACAGGACGAAGAATTTATTATATTTGGTATTAGCTATAACTCAGAATTTCTATGAATTAAGAGGACGAACTATTTATTATATTTGGTATTAGTTATAACACCAAAATTGCTATGAATTAAGAGGACCAACTTTTGATTTTTGTTAATCACATTGGGATCTGTTAAAGGTTTTTGTTATAATTACGATTTATTTAGGTTTCAGAATTAGTGATTATCTGTTTGGTTGACCTATTTCTTTCGAAATTTTTTTTTTTGTTTAGTTTTGGCTTTTATTATGTTTCCGAGATAAAGTTTAAAAATGATGATCCATCGTTTTGCATATCCTAATCACTAGGATTTTTGTAATGTAATCTCCAGTTACTTACAATGTAGATTTTATACCAACTGCTCTGTACAGTAGGCTATTACTATTTTCAAAGAACGTGCCATTTGTTATTTAAGAAGACGCACGCTGCATAGCTCGAGTTATTGAAGAAATCTTCAAATATAACGTTTAGAAAAAGTTTTACTTGACATAAACATTGGCCTCAAGTATGATACTGCATAGTTTACAAAGATGTAAAGAATAAATTGTAGTTGCTTGAGATATGCTTTGACTGATTTTACTACATTCGACATTGGAATATATAGTGATATACTATTTATGTAGTTAAACGTGATATAATAAATGAATTATTATACAGCAGTCAATTAGGCACTGGGATTTATTTTTAATTTATGATAGATTTGTTCAAAAGTTGATTGCTTTCACTTTACCACAAAAAATCAGTAATATCACTTAGTTTAGCTTACTATTAGTGATGTACTCCTTTTAGCTTGTAAATAGATTTTAATGCTCTCTGTTATTATCATCTCAAAAAATTTATTTGTTTATGTTTTAAGTTTTTTTTATTTAACAGTTATGGTATAGGAATTTCTTATGTGATTTATTTTACAGTTGAAATACATCTGGTATTTCTTTAACCCAGACTTAGAGGCATCGCGTATCATTTATGCTAGACTTACTGATTTAAAATTTATCTTGTACGTTTATTTATTTACTTATTTATTTTACAGATTTTGTACTTTTTCATGATCTTGTTTACAATATACTACATATTCGATTGGATCGTTAACTATCTGAATAAGGCGGTATACTATAACTAATACACAAAGGATTAAATATTTGAATTTTTTTTATTTAATTTTATTTGGATTGAATTCATTTGTTGAGACTATTGTTTCTCTATGCTCCGATCTCTCTCTGATGTCTCGTTCTAAATGCAGTTTATATATATATATATATATATATATATATATATATATATATATATATATATATATATATATATATATATATATATATATAAATAATGCCAGTTCTTCCTAAATTGCTATCTTTTCAGTTTGCCATCATTTAAAACAGCTATCACTATGAGTGATTCTATGTAAATGTGATTCTATTGAAATGTATCATCTCTTACAAGAAATTTTCAATAGTTGCTCTCTCTCTCTCTCTCTCTCTCTCTCGCTTCT
>NC_061097.1:50761169-50771169 GCF_015104395.2 Macrobrachium nipponense | reverse complement strand
TCTGAGAGATATTCATTATTCATCCTAGCTTCGAATACAAACTCATTTCTCTTTTATTGAAATTATATTTATATGTTTTAACGTTTGATTATACGCGGCTTTAAATGTTAAATGTGCGATTTCTGAATGTCAGTAACACATTTCTTAAAGGTGTTATGAACTGGATTTTAATTTTAATAACTCATTGTATAACACTTCAGTTGTAAATTGGTGAAATGTTATCAGCACCGTCGGTAGATCAATGAGACGATGTACATTATTTAAATGCTCATTAATCAATGTTTAATGTTAGACAAACGGTGTTTTAAATGTTGAGGGTAAAAAGTTGGAAAGTTAGTCATACCAGTTATTTAGTAATCGGACCTTTCTTAACAGTGAATGTTCTCTTTGTAATACAAATATTAGCATTTCCTTAGTATATACTTAGAGCTTATAAATTGTATAGATGCAAAGGGGCAGTAAATAGTATTCGGTGATGATACTTCATTTATAGAAAAAAATAAATAAAAGCCATTTAAGTATTGAATCTTGTCTTATGTGGTTGATCGTAACGCCTTATAATTACGGAATATTATACATCGCAAATATCATATATATATATATATATTATATATATATATATATATATATATATAGTTCTGAAGAATTGCTCTCTTGATTTCCTGTAGTACTGTTTGTGTGTGTATCTAAAGTTTACTCACGTGCAAGTACGCTTATATATATATATATATATATATATATATATATATATATATATATATATATATATATATATATATATGATTATATATTGTGCATACCTATAGTATATAAAGATTCATACATACGAACAATATACAGTCACACGTTTACGTACGTGAATATATAAACGGGCTTCTCTGCATGCACGTTGAATATCTCCAGTCCCGACTGAATAAAAAAAAAAAAAAAAAAAAAAAGAGACCATGGCAGTTTTCATCCAGGTCCATCCAGGCATCGTCACTGACCTGATAATCCTGAGGGAGGTCAGTCGAAAGAAAGCAACGTTGGTAACACTATCCTTACAGGATACGCGGTGCGGCTTTCAGGATTTTTTGTCTTCTATTTTTGCCGTGCAGGAATGGGAAGGATTGCAAATTGGCAGGTTGACGTATATAGGATTTTTTTATGTTAAGGATGGAAGACATTTTAAATACCTTTTGACATCGGAGAGAGAGAGAGAGAGAGAGAGAGAGAGAGAGAGGCGGCTCTTGGGTACGTTTCCTTGATAGGATGTATGTTTAGGATGTAGGATATTTTTAATAGTCTGCCCCACAGAGGAAGGAAAAGAGCGCCGTTTCTTTAAATCATCCTGAGCACCTCCCTGATAGGATGTCCTTCGTATCCTGTGACTAATGGTTAGGACTTCCCTTGTAGCATATCTGATAATTCGTTCAAAGGACCTCCCAAGTAGGATGGCCTTCGAATCCTGTGATTCTTTCTGAGGGGTACCCTTGTAGGATGTCCCTCGCATCCTATGACGCATCCTAAGTACTTTACTAGTAGGATGTCCTTCGAATTCTGTGACTCATTCCATAAACCTTCCTCGTAGGATGTCCTTCGTGTCCTATGAATCAATCTGAGGATCTCTCTAATAGGATGTCCTTCTAATCCTATGACTTATCCTCAGAACTTGGGATGTTCTTCGAATCCTATGATTCTTCCTGAGGATCTCCCTAGTAGGATGTCCTCCCATCCTATGATTATTCCTTAGGGCCTCCCTAGTAGGATGTCATACGAAGGAAGGGCCTCCCAGGTAGGACGTCTTTCATACCTTATGAGTCATTCTTAGGGCTTCCCTGGTAGGATGTCTTTCGTATCCTATGATTCTTCCTCAGGACATTCATAGTAGGATGACCTTCATAACCTTCGTAACCTATGATCCTTTATCCCTACAGCCATGGATATTTATTTTCTGAACACTTTTATTCCACGAGTTAGTTATGATTCAGACCTGACCGGCCAACTCATATGAATTGTATTTTGATATAATGTGTGCTCTGCTTTTAAAACCTTTCAATGAGGTTGACTCTGGAAGTATGACAACTTCTTCATTCTCACCAAGACTCAGCATCCACATTTGGTTGGTGAGCCTTGAAGTTACTGTACCCCTGTACCGAAAATTCACGTTTGCTCTCAAGTATTTAATCAATTAATTAATTTGTTTCTAGATTAATTTATTAATTTTTTTCTAGATTAAGTAATTAATTTGTTCATTCATTCATTCATTTGCTTGCTTTCTTTCATTCATTTACTTACTTACTTACTTACGGTGCCCTGAACCGGAAGTTCCCAGCTACTGTTAATAAGTATTAATTCAATCCTTTGTTTATTTATTTAATTATTTATTAGCTTTATATTATTCATTTATGCCTGCGTTTTCACATTTTCCTCAAGTGAGGTCGTCTGTTCCTATGGCATGTTAGTTTTTTGGTTTTTTATTAATGGTTCGTGTATACATCATTGAGGGAGGAGGTTTCCTAATAATAATAATAATAATAATAATAATAATAATAAATAATAATAATAATAATAATAAAATAATAATAATAATAATAGTTTACTTTCGAAGTGGAGAACGATTCTTTAATCCCAAAGATCATGAACACTATGCAATTATTTCAAGACTAAAAGTTTTAACGGAGACTTACTTAAGGTTTTATGAAGGCGCAAGTGTTAACGGATTTTCGTTTACATGTTGTGTCCTACCTAATGAAAAGGCGATAGCCAAACTTCTCATAATAATGTGACCACAAGCGTTAGATTGGTTGTCCAGTGAGTTAGTGGTACATTTATATGTGTGTGTGTATATATATATATATATATATATATATATATATATATATATATATATATATAGTATATATATAAAATATATATATATAATATATAGATATTATATGTATATGTACGTAGATAAATTATAATATTATGTACATATATATAATATATATATAAACTATATATATCGATAAATATATATATATATATATATATATATATAATATATATATATTATATATATATCGTGTGTTTCATCAGTATACTCACTCTTTTGCATTTACTCATGCCTTCATACCCTCATCCTATTGCATGCATGCAGACTGCCGAAGCGTACTCATTAAAAAAAATGAAAAAAAAAAGTATTCCTTTAAACAGCGTTTACTCTGTTTATTGGCAATAAATGCAGTTAAACTTGTCACTGGGAACCAATATTCTGAAACCTTTTTCCGTATTTTAAGGAAAATATCTGAAATATTCTGTTGGGATTTTTTTTTGGGGGGAGGGACGATATTTTAGGGGGTTGAGGGTTGGGGGGGGAGGGGAATGATTGATCATATATATGAAATGGCGGCTGGTATTGTTATCGGCTCTTCTGGATCAACTATCATTTGTTTTGCCCAGTCTTCAACAGCACTATTCTTCTGCATCAAATTGGCTGCTCATTCTGTCTGGACTAACCTTGAAGGGATTGTTCATTGCAAGAAAGAAACGAGAATTAATGCAGTTAGACGAAGTAAGTTGTGCATAAAAAGAATATCAGACTGAAGAATAGTAAACAATCACACTATTTCTTTTTATTCAAGGATTTGTGTCTTTTTTTTTCAGAAGTGCTGGCGACCACAGGTACGTTGATTAGAACACAAAAGTTTCGGAGTTTATTGGAATAGAAATAAAACTTTGTTTATGATATCACATCATCAGGGAATTCTCATCGTAAACATTGATCTACGGAGCGATTAGAAACTGGCGTCGTGGTTTCAATTCGCAGCAAAACTGGACAATTTTCCTTTGCAGTTTTGCCACTGGAAACTCTCGTCATCGTAGACGTTGATCCCGATCGAAAGCGGCTTGATTATTGTGGAAATGCCATTCCTTGGAAGTGTCTGTCCTTTGACAGGAAAAGTTACGTATGTTTACATAGAGGTCTTGTGATAACATGTTTAAGTATGTTTACATAGAGGTCTTGTGATAACATGTTTAAGTATGTTTACATAGAGGTCGTGTGATAACATGCAACTCTCGACGATATCGTTCTAGAATGAAAGTATGATTGTATTTTGACATGGAATACTTCAGCCCCTTGGAATAGAAGACGTCAGCCTATATGTACATGGAAAACTTCAACCTTTGATATGGAAAGCGTCAACCTTTTGGCTTAGGAGATGCCGGTTCTTTGGCAAGGAATACGTCAGCCTTTGCCATGGAAAGCGTCAGCCTTTTGGCTTAGGAGACTCCGGTTCTTTGGCAAAGAATACGTCAGCCTTTGGTATGGAAAGCGTCAGCCTAAAGGCTTAAAAGACGTCGGTTCTTTGGCAAAGAATACGTCAGCCTTTCCTATGGAAGCGTCAGCCTTTTGGCTTAGAAGACGTCGGTTCTTTGGCAAGGAATACGTCAGCCTTTGCTATGGAAAGCGTCAGCCTTTTGGCTTAGAAGACGTCGGTTCTTTGGCAAGGAATACGTCAGCCTTTGCTATGGAAAGCGTCAGCCTTTTGGCTTAGAAGACGTCGGTTCTTTGGCAAAGAATACGTCAGCCATTGGTATGGAAAGCGTCAGCCAAAAGGCTTAAAAGACGTCGGTTCTTTAGCAAAGAATACGTCAGCCTTTGGTATGGAAATCGTCAGCCAAAAGGCTTAAAAGACGTCGGTTCTTTGGCAAAGAATACGTCAGCCTTCGCTATGGAAAGCGTCAACCATTTGGCTTAGGAGACGTCGTTCTTTGGCAAAGAATACGTCAGCCTTTGGTATGGAAAGCGTCAGCCTAAAGGCTTAAAAGACGTCGGTTCTTTGGCAAAGAATACGTTAGCCTTTGCTATGGAAAGCGTCAGCCTTTTGGCTTAGGAGACGTCGGTTCTTTGGCAAAGAATACGTCAGCCTTTGGTATGGAAAGCATCAGCCTAAAGGCTTAAAGGACGTCGGTTCTTTAGCAAAGAATACGTCAGCCTTTGTTATGGAAAGCGTCAGCCTTTTGGCTTAGGAGACGTCGGTTCTTTGGCAAAGAATACGTCAGCCTTTGGTATGGAAAGCGTCAGCCTTTTGGTTTAGGAGACGTCGGTTCTTTGGTAAAGAATACGTCAGCCTTTGGTATGGAAAGCGTCAGCCGTTTGGCTTAGAAGACGTCGCTTCTTTGGCAAAGAATACGTCAGCCATTGGTATGGAAAGCGTCAGCCAAAAGGCTTAAAAGACGTCGTTCTTTGGCAAGGAATACGTCAGCCTTTGCTATGGAAGGCATCAGAAGACGTCGATCCTTTGGCAAGGAATACATCAGCCTTTTGGCATAGAATGCGTATGCCATTTTGAGCTACAGAACTTTTTTTTTTAATCCCCTGTTGAAGGTTGTCAAAAAAATATTCCGAATGCCTTCACAAAACCAGAGGTCATAGAACAATGAAATTTCCAGAAAAATATTACAAAAATATGTGGATAATCAAATTGAGGCTGTAAACTGGCCAGATACTACGTCATAGAGGGTAAAATGGCGAAGTTTGAAGAGCTCGTAAATTTCAGACTTGGAAGTGAATAGTCAATGAGGATCAAGGAAGACTTGAGGAATTTTAGAAATGACAAAGTAATGTCAGTATCAGGGAATGGTGACTTATTTCCGGTAAAAGAGGAGCTCATCAAATTTATGAAGAAACGGTGAATAGTTTAGAAATCTTGAATGACGTCAAATAAAAAGACAGTCTTCATTTTCACAGAGGTAAAAACTCCAGGACTGGACTGGAGAATTAATGAACAGCCTGGAAACAGTGTCAGAATGTGACGTCAGTCCTAATTAGTCTCCAAAACGAGGGGGATAAATAATATCTTGGAAAATATAGATTTAAAAACTGCCAACAGAAGTGTAGAGGCGTCTGGAAAACTTGAATGAAAAATGTAAGTTGAACGCCAAGTAATTATTATATGGATAGGGATTATTTTTTTCATTTTTATTTATTCATTAGATGAAAACTATTCCTATGGAACAAACCCACGAGTCCATTGACTTGGAATTCAAGATTCCAGAGAATGTTGGTTCCAGCCTCCCACCACAGACCCCACACCGCGGCAGTAACTGATCACGATACAGAGCCAATGATTTTACATCACCCTCGGGGAGACGCGAACTCATTCAGTCGCATTCCAAGACACTAAACACTACACCAGCTACCAGAAGTAAAGTGTGTAAATCTGGAATAAACGTAAGAATTGAAATTCAATGGTAAAATAATCTCTGGAAACAGAGGATTATGAGAACTTCCTGCTGAGAAAAAGTCTAAACGTAAAAGTCAGTAAATGTGGAAACACTTTGAGGACGAGAAGTGAACGCCAAATCATCTAAAGGAAAAGTGTGTATTTACCTCGTGTGGAAGTGGATAGGGTAAACAACCGAGTGGACGAGCTGCGGCCACCTTAACCGTGTTCGGACCCACCTTCAGAAAAAGTTTTTTAATCCGTCCTAACACTGGAGATGGGCACCAGTCTCAAGTCTCATGTCTGGAGGTGTTGCTCCCACGACCTATGACTCGTGACTGGTGCCCATCTCCAGTGTCAGGACGTGTTAAAGTACTTTTTTCGAAGGTGGGTCCGAATACAGTTAAGGTAGTCACAGCTAGTCCACTCGATTGTTTACCCTAAGAGCCAGCGCCTCCGGAATCTGTAATGTGAGATTCATAAACGAATGCTGAATAACATTCAGAAAGATGGAAATTCGAAAAGCGTCTGCAGAAATGAAGAGTTAGAGGAATATGGGATTATTCTAGCATTCATTGTTGCATTTTTATATATCAGTTTACAGAGTCAGGTGTCTCGTTGTTTACGGATATATTTATTCTTAAATTAAATTCAAACTATTTGCCGGGTTCTTGGTAAGCTTCGCCGAGTCATTATTATTATTATTATTATTATTATTATTATTATTATTATTATTATTATTATTATTATTATTATTATTATTATTATTATTATTATTATTATTATTATTATTATTATTATTATTATTAAAAATCCTCATAGTAGCACGAGTCTTTCAAATGGAGAAACAAACCCACAGTTCTGTAAATTTACATATATTTAAATTTACTTAAAGTTTTAAATTTAAATATATGTACATTTACATAGCTGTGGATTTGTTTCTCTTATTATTATTATTATTATTATTATTATTATTATTATTATTATTATTATTAAAAACTCCTCATAGTAGCACGAGTCTTCAAATGGAGAAACAAACCCACAGTTCTGTAAATGTACATATATTTAAATTTAACGCTTAAAGTTTTAAATTTAAATATATGTACATTTACATAGCTGTGGATTTGTTTCTCCATTATTATTATTATTATTATTATTATTATTATTATTATTATTATTATTATTATTATTATTATTTTCAGCATATGAAACCTGTTCATATGGAACAATCCCACCACAGGGGTCATTGACTTGAAATTCAAGCTTCCAAAGAATATTAAGGTGTTCATTAGGAAGAAGTAAGATGGAAGTAAAGGGAAATACAGATAAAAAAGAGATAATAATAAATTGATAAATTAATGAATAGATAAAAATGTATTAAATTGCAAGGTGTAGTGATGACTTACATCTTCCCTTGAACTTCTGAAGTTCCAGCTGGAAAACTTCTTCCTCTAGGAGGCTGTTCCAGAGTCCTACAGTGTGAGGAAAAAAAGGGATCCTTGGAAGTAAGGAGTTCGACAACGAGTTCCGCAGAATTGTAATTGGATATATTAAATAATGTTATTTTAAGTTAACGCAGTCATTTGTTCCGCAGTATAATACTTATGTTACTGAAGCACCTCGTCGTCAATAAAAGCTTAACATTTTATTTTTTTTCTTATTTTTGGCGCACTAAACTTAACTGAAATATTTCCTATAGAATGAGCTAATAATAAAAATTATATACATTTTTTAAGAATTGATATTTATGTTCATATGTATCCACACAACCGTATCATATGAAACTCTCTCTCTCTCTCTCTCTCTCTCTCTCTCTCTCTCTCTCTCTCTCTCTCTCTCTCTCTCTCAGTAAATGAAACCTTTAGTTTCATATTTATCGACATGTGATGTGATACGACCTCCATAATTACACAAAGAACATTTATCTACAGAACTGTGATGCCTATGTATATTTTCCATAACACTGTAAAATGACACCCATTTGCTACGTAAACTTACACTTTCAAATTGTGAACATATAACTTTTTTACTATATTTTTAACATATTTCTTGAAGGCTGGGATTGCATTACATTACATGCAGTCATCAGATTGATTATGGCGTCATCACTATAACACTATCGTTCAGTGGCCTCTTTCTCGATATTTTCATCACTTTTCTCCACTGTCGTAAGTATCATTATATACAAGTTCCTTAAAACCAACTCCTTTTTGTCTTATGCCTAGCTTCTTTAACCCCATCTCCACTAATCTGTGGGAGCCTAGGAATGCGATTCAGTTAATAATAATAATAATAATAATAATAATAATAATAATAATAATAATAATAATAATATGCTGGAAAAGACCTTCATTAATGCAGGTTTTATTCAAAATAAAGGCTATTTCATCCTCGTTTGTTTTGTATAGAATTTTCTCTATTCTTCTTTTTACTGACTCTTCCTCTGTACTCAGGTTGACTATTAAAACTCCAGATGGTGGATTCATGTAAACAAAACAAAAAAACGTAGTATTTGTGGTATTCAGTTTGACAAACACCAAGTTTTTAACATGAATCCCCCGTTTGGCGTTTTAATACTCAACTTGAGTACAGAAAAAAAAGTCAGTAATAAGAAGAATAGAGAAAATTCTATACGAAATAAACGCGGCTGAAATAACTATTATTTTCAATAATAATAATAATAATAATAATAATAATAATAATAATAATAATAATAATAATAATGATAATAATTCAGTGATTTAGCTTGGACGTCTCAGGTTAACCGATCCTTTTGGGTTGCGACGCCATTTTGATAAGAATCAGTCAGTCAGCGCGTCGCGCTAAATGTTTATTTTCTCATTTCTTATCAGTTTCTTATTTTTGTCGCGTTACAGTTACGTTTCTTTGCCTCAGTTTCCCAATTTCTTCATCCTTTCCTCAGGATATTCTCTTAATCTTCCTTCGGGGCATTTTCCTTTCGTTTGTTCCTCTATCAATTCTTTATTTACCATTTATTTATCCTTGATCATTTCTTCATGTTATTCCTTTATCCTCGCTTATGCACTGGTCTGTAATTTATGTTTTAGTTCCTTCATCAGTTCTGAAATACTTATCGGTTAGCCACTCCTCTATCCTTCCTCTTATCTATCGATCCATTTATCCTTCCAGTCCGTTATCCACTCCTTCCTCTTCTTCCTTAGGCACTTTATTCTTCCTCTCCTTTGTGTCGCCTTTCATCTTGGCGGATGAGGTAGGCATCAAGGTCCATTCAAAGGTGGAGTTGAATCCCGTAGATTTTCTGGACGGCAGCCCACCTATGGAGCCAATGCCGGACAGGTGGCATTGTTGACCCTCGAGTCCACCACCTCCTCCTACTACCTCCTCCTCCTCCTACCTCCTCCTTCAAGCTCCCTCTCCCTCTCCCTCCCCCCTAGATCAATATGCTATTTCCAAAATGTTGGTTACTATTGAAAGCAGTCAGTGGTGCCTGTACACAGGGGCCCGACGATGGATCTTTCAAGAAGAGCTCAACCGCCGTTGCTAGTACACCAATCATTCCAGAGTCCCCCCTCCCCCCCTCCAAGACTGGAAAGCTGCTCACCCTCTCTCCTTTCCATCCCCCTTCCCCCTCCCCATCAAACCAACACCCCCCCCCCCCCTTCACCCTAACCCTTTACCTGACTTACCTGTCCCCTTTCACATACACACATTTACTCACTCTCAGTGTCAGGAGAGGGAGTAAGATCTCTCTCTCTCTCTCTCTCTCTTTCTCTTCTCTCTCTGAAGGTTGAATTTCAGGAGCTGAACTGTTTTGTTATACTTTCTTG
>NC_061097.1:50743669-50758669 GCF_015104395.2 Macrobrachium nipponense | reverse complement strand
AAACTCACTGCTTTTGCTTTAACAAGACTTATATTTAACTTCCTGGAACACCCCTCGTTTTTGCACTAACCAACCTCAACTTAAACTTCCAGGAAAAATCTTTTTTGCCTTAACCAGACTTAATTTAACTTTTCTGGAAAACTCAAACTTCCAGACAAACAAGCAGCTTCAACTCACTGCGACGCTCACAATTGGTAGTAACGAGCAGCCGATTCGTGCAATATTTAGCCAAAGTAAATTGTTTATGACCTACAAATGCGGTCTTGCTCTATTCCAGTGCCACGAACCTCCTCCCTCACTCACTCAGTTACACCATTATAGATCAGCCAAAGGTCATATTAATGATGTTTGGTAATTCCGTTGCTCGAGGGCTGGTGGCGAAACGCTCCGAGCAATGAGCTTTGTGTGTGTGTGTGTGTGTGTGTGAAGGGAGATTTCATCGGCGTTGCAATATTGCAATGTTCAAGTTCATTGGACGAGGTGCACTGGGGTTGTGTGTGAATGCAATGCATGGATGACATCACATGGATGACATCACATGGTTTATGAATATTTCTTCTTCGCCAGGGCGCTGCTTAGTTTATTGAAGATCTTGTCTTTGGTTTTTCCTTCGGTTCAGATCGTATGTTTGTGCTATTAGATTTTTTGAGAAATTATGTTACTTTTTTTGTCATTTTATTTGTATGTTTATGTGGTAGGGGAGGGGGAGGGGTTAAAGGAAGTTGGGGAGAAATGGAAGGCAGTGTTTGATAACCACGGAAACTGATTTTGGCGCATTGTTTTATATAAATCTGGTTTTCGGTTTCATACTTTATTATTGTGTGTTTGAGGTTTGAGTGTTCGAGAAATTATACTCTGGGGCAAATTTGTAATTAGGTTCCTTCTTTCAAGTTGATCTTTGAAGTATTGAATGGTATGGAAGTCCCTTTTTGTGTGTGTATTAAGATTTCGTGTCAGCTTGGAATTTCATTTTTTGAGAAAAAGGAGGTTAATAATTGGTTTAGGTAGCTCTAATGGTAAAATCTATGGAAAGGTTTTTAGGAGTAACGGATTTCCATTTAAAAAGGCTCATATGGACATTCTTGATTGAAAACATTTTGAATTTATCGCTCATTTAGTTTTTTAAAATTTAATATGACAAAATTGTTTGTATGTCGTTCATATCACAGTCAAATTTATCATCTGCTGGTGAGGTACGGCGTTAATTTTGTGATTAACCTTGTTAAAGTATTCCACATGTAACTTATCAATTATGTCTTATCCGTTTTACCATTTCAAAGATCAGATTATGCCTTGTCAGTGACTCATACATAGCCTCAATTAAGATGCGTCATAACACAAACGAACGACTTATTTTTAGTCATGATCAGCGCTCCATACGACTATGTAGCGTTGGTCAAAGATTCGTTCGTCACCAGAAGTCGTTGACTTGTTTTTAACATGTATCTTAAAGGTACGCGATAAGTCTCCGACTTGTCTACAACATGGACGCACCCTTAGGATATGCTACTGTTGGGAGATCTCTTTAGTTTCCATCTTCCCCTGTTTATGTGATTTATTATCTCATCTCCAGCTGTTCTAACTCAGGCCGGGGAGAAATCGGATGAGTAAATTGTCCCTAAAGAAGAGCAGTTTCATTGAAGTTCATTATTTACGATGGACCGCTGAGGACTTTATCAGCGTATAAAGAAATTCATAGCAAGCTTATTAAAGGTGTTTTTTTTTAAATCATATTGACGAAGACTTAAAAGAATTTACATATAGTTAACAGTTATCATTTTCGAACAATTTTCACCGTAAATCTTGTTTTGAATGTATCTTTAAAACCAGACCTAATATAAGAAAAACGGAGAGAGAGAGGAGAGAGAGAGAGAGAGAGAGAGAGAGAGAGAGAGAGAGAGAGAGTGACTGACTTACCTCATGATAATCCTGATTCTTGACCGTTGATAAGAAACATCGTAATTTTTTTCCTTTGGTGTCACCTTCATAGAGCCATACCTGAAAATGATTGCAATTTGTTAATAGTTTTGTAAATATGTTCATGCTAGAGAAAGGAAACAAAAAAGGCTTAAAAACATGAAAAAATCCACTTTTTCTCTGTTGCTTTGAATAGGAAATTTGGCACTTTTGTGGTCAGTCGACCGTTTTGGGTCGCAGTTAAGACTTGCTGCAGGCCTAAGGATTCACACCTTTAGATCTCGCCTCCTCATAAGGGAAAGAAATACGTTTCCTTTTTTCATCATACACCTTTGTATTTCCTCGTTTTTGACGGTTACGTGCCAGAATGGGTAGAGAGCCTGTAGGGTCACAACATGCTTTTAGGGAAGACTTGGCTAGCCCCATGACCTTGCCTTGACCCTAGGTTATGTTGGTACCCCTAATAGCTGGGTCGAATCAAGGACCTTACCAATACGATCTCAGTACTCACTGCTACACTGTACTCACACATGCAATATATATATATATATATATATATATATATATATATATATATATATATATATATATATATATACCTATTTTGTATTATAGTGCACATTATATCCAGGCAATCAGAAATGTTTATTGAAATCATCTGCACCCTATTGGTTGGCCTTACGCTCGCCAAATTGCCCGAACCCCAAAATTTTGCTTTTCCATTAAGAAATAAAGAAGGAAAATAAAATGGAAGAAAAAAAAAAAGGGGTCCAGATTAGCTTTTGTTCGCTCCCCTTTCCTCTTCTGTATTATGGCTGTAGGAAATCGCCCGCTTAGGGCTAATAGGCAGAGAGAAATTAAAGGCACGGACGAGAGTGTAACGACATGACGCCTGTGATGGCCCCGTCCTATACAATATATGCATCCTGTATTGTACGTCCTGCATTCTGCCTCCTCCACCACCCCCCTCCTCCTCCTCTTTCGTACCCCTCACTCTTCCCTATCCACCCTCTGTTATCTTCCCTCCCCCTCACCTTCCCTTATCTGCGCCTTTATTTCCCTCTCTCTTACTGTCCCCTACCCTCATCTTCCAGGTCCCTCCCCTACCCTTTTTCTACCCATCACCTTCTATCCATCATCTTATCATTTTCTTTCCCTCACCCTCCACTCCCCAATTGTCAGCTCTCTTTCCCCATCCTCCCCATCCCCTATCCCCTACGCTTTTTACCTGTGTTCCTCCCCCCCTCCCCCTCACCATCCTCTATCCTCAATCCTCAATCCTAAACCTTATCTCCCTTATCTAAGGAGATCCTTATCCATCCTTCTCTCATTGCCATATCCTCATCCTCAGTGGCCCTCTCCTTATGCCCTTCTTCTGCCTCTTATCATTCATTGCCTGGCCATTCCTTCTTATGTCCTCCTCCTACCTCTTATCATTGCCTGTCCACTTCCTAATATCTCCCCCCCCCCTTCCTTCCTCCTCCTCCTCACCTCATCCTCATCATCATCCTCATCACCTCCTCCTCCTCATCATCATCATCATCATCCTCTTATTGTAGGTTTCTCCTCCTATCTCCCTCTTACCTTCTCTTTCTCTTGTTTAGTTCCTCCTCTTCCTCCTCCTCCTGTCCAGATACGCGTATGAAACGGCGTTGCAGGAATTGTGGGGTCGAGTTTGTTGCACTGAGAGAAAATAATTGTAGCAATTTGAACGCGCCGGGAGGAGGAGGAGGAGGAGGAGGAGTAGTAGGAGTAGGAAGAGGAGGGCGCCCTTCTAACATTAGAATTAGTCCAAGTGGCAGGGGGACAGCTGGTGCAGCCGGTATTAGTAGTGCAGAAATTTTAATAAGTCTTGCATGGAGGAAGCCAATAACATTCGCATGCACGCACGTATACACGTACACTCTCTCTCTCTCTCTCTCTCTCTCTCTCTCTCTCTCTCTCTTTCTTACTGCCAGGTACGACGGCAGCATGGTAGGGGGAGATATGTGGTCCTGTTATGGTTTGGGTGTTGGAGATGGTGACTGGCGGTTTTATGGAATGCACGCCGAAATGATCTCTCTCTCTCTCTCTCTCTCTCTCTCTCTCTCTCTCTCTCTCTCTTTTCTTCTTCGTCTTTTTCTTCTCTGCTTTCAATCCCCTCAGGCTTTTACACTCCTCTTCACTGTATTTCTTCTTCTCTGTTTTGATTAATATCCTTCCTTTTATTATTCTCTCTCTCTCTCTCTCTCTCTCTCTCTCTCTCTCTCTCTCTCTCCTTCACTTCTCATGCCTCCTTCCTCTCCTTCCATTCTTCTCAGCTTCTTCCTCCATTATCGCATTCTTTCCCTTTTCCTCCTCCTCTTCTTCTTCTCTTCTTCTTCTCTATTATCTCTTTCTCTTCCCCATTTCCCTCTTACGAAAACAGGACCATAACGCAATTTTCCAATTGTCCATTTCCTCCCTTATCCCAGAGTGTTTTAGCCTTTTATGTGTTCTCTCTCTCTCTCTCTCTCTCTCTCTCTCGTCATTATTGTTATTTTCCCCCGAGAATTTCCTACGCCCTTGAGGCTTAAGACCTTTAGGATAGTACGCAGGATTAATTTTTTTTATATGTTTGTATATTAGACTTTCATCTTAATTTGATATTTTTGTATGACACTTTTTTCGTAGAAATATTTTTTTATATCAGACATTTTCTTAATTTCATATTTTTATATTAGATTTCTTAGATTCATGTTTTTATGTCTTTTTTTCTTAAATTTATATTTTTATATTAGATTTTTTATTAGATTCATATTTTTGTATTAGATTTTTTATTAGATTCATATTTTTATATTAGTCTTTTTTTCTTAAATTATTATTATAATTATTACTGTTTAACTATGAAGATTTTCGTAAGATTATAGTTGATGATCATCATCGATTACATAATTGTATCGTTGTTATAATTATTATTAATATAATTTAACATCATTATTAAAATACTAATGATGATGATGATGATACTTAATGTGATTAATATTTGGAAAATTTTAATTACTTATATTATTGTTTTCACTGCACTTTTTCATTCCAGGAGAATAAGTTGTAATGCCCTTTCTAAATTTCCAGCAGTATGTCATGCGGGAAGATTCCTCCTGAATATATTATTATTATTATTTATTATTTTGTGTGTGTGTGTGTGTGTGTGTGTGTGTGGGTGTGTGCTCTATCACAGTCCTCCAATTCGACTGGGTGGCATTTATAGTGTGGGGTTCCGGGTTGCATCCTGCTTCCTTAGGAGTCCATCACTTTTCTTACTATGTGCGCCGTTTCTAGGATCACACTCTTCTGCATGAGTCCTGGAGCTACTTCAGCCTCTAGTTTTTCTAGATTCCTTTTCAGGGATCTTGGGATCGTGCCTAGTGTTCCTATGATTATGGGTACAATTTCCACTGGCATATCCCATATCCTTCTTATTTCTATTTTCAGGTCTTGATACTTATCCATTTTTTCCCTCTCTTTCTCTTCAACTCTGGTGTCCCATGGTATTGCGACATCAATAAGTGATACTTTCTTCTTGATTTTGTCAATCAACGTCCCGTCCTGGTCTATTTGCACGTCATCACCCTATCTTGTTTCTGATACCATAGTCCCAGAGGATCTTTGCCTGATCGTTTTCTATCACTCCCTCAGGTTGGTGCTCGTACCACTTATTACTGCAAGGTAGCTGATGTTTCTTGCACAGGCTCCAGTGGAGGGCTTTTGCCACTGAATCATGCCTCTTTTTGTACTGGTTCTGTGCAAGTGCCGGACATTCGCTTGCTATGTGGTTTATGGTTTCATTTTTCGTATTGCACTTCCTACATATGGGAGAGATGTTATTTCCGTCTACCGTTCTTTGAACATATCTGGTTCTTAGGGCCTGATCTTGTGCCGCTGTTATCATTCCTTCAGTTTCCTTCTTTAGCTCTCCTCTCTGTAGCCATTGCCACGTGTCATTGCTGGCTAGTTCTTTAGTCTGTCTCATGTATTGTCCGTGCATTGGTTTGTTGTGCCAATCCTCTGTTCTGTTTGTCGTTCTCCTGTCTGTATTTATTTCTGGGTCTTCGTCTACTTTTATTAGTCCTTCTTCCCATGCACTCTTTAGCCACTCGTCTTCACTGGTTTTCAGATATTGCCCCAGTGCTCTGTTCTCGATGTTGACGCAGTCCTCTATGCTTAGTAGTCCTCTCCCTCCTTCCTTTCGTGTTATGTATAGTCTGTCCGTATTTGCTCTTGGGTGTAGTGCTTTGTGTATTGTCATATGTTTCTTGGTTTTCTAATCTATTGTGCGGAGTTCTGCCTTCGTCCATTCCACTATTCTTGCGCTGTATCTGATTACTGGCACTGCCTATGTGTTTTATGGCTTTTATCATATTTCCGGCGTTCGTTGAGTTTTGACTTGAGTATCGCCTTGAGTCTCTGCATATATTCTTTCCTGATCGTGTCCTTCATCTCTTGGTGTTTTATATCCCCTCCTTCCATTATTCCCTGGTATTTGTATCCAGTCTCATCTATGTGTTCTTATTATTATTATTATTATTATTATTATTATTATTATTATTATTATTATTATTATTATTATTATTATTATTATTATTATTATTATTATTTTATTTATTTATTTATTTAGAAATTCACACAACATAAATAACAAGCTTTAACGGCACAGGAAAGTATCTGAAAAAGCATTACACAAATTTACTATTTCGCAAAAGTAGAAGCAAACGGCCTTCAATAAAAAAAAAAATAATAAATAAATAAATAAAACAAACGGACCATCGACCCCATGACAAGATTATCGCATCATTGAAAAAAAATTATTTTGTTTCTAAGAGCTAAGCGATCACTTTAAAATTTTCATCTACCCCCCCAACCCCCTCCCATACCTCGCCCGATACAGCAGCAGCGAGCGTCGGGCGACACGCCCCCGCCCCCGCCCCCACCCCACCCCGCCCCTGCGAAAAAACAACCTGTTTTAAATTTGGACTTTAAACGCGCCCTAATTAATTCAGCGCAGGTAATTTTATTATCCAGTGAAAGGTGATGACGATATCGGCGGCGAATATATTCACATCGAATTTATTGTCTCCGACGGGACACAGAGAGAGAGAGAGAGAGAGAGAGAGAGAGAGAGAGAGAGAGAGAGAGAGAGAGATGGTTCGTCGACGCCTCCTAAAACAAACAGGTCCATTTGAATTGTGACGCTCCCAAGCAGCTCCTTTTGCTCAGTCGAGGATGGAGCATAAAGGTTTGAGCTGTCAGTTATGTTCGTGTGTTTGTGTGTGCGTGTTTGTTCTTGTGTTTGTGTGTGTGTGTTTGTTTTTTTTTAGAAGGCATGTTTGTAAGTGTGGCAGTATCTCTTGGTAAACGGGGAATAGGAGGACGGTTTGAGCTTTCAGTAAATAGTCATTTTGGGTGTGCGTGTTTGTTCTTTTGTTTGTATGTGTGTGTTTGTTTCAAAAGGCATGTTTATAAGTGCGGCAAGTCTCTCTTGATAAAGGGGGAATAGGAGGACGGTTTGAGCTTTTAGTAAATAGTCATTTTGGGTGTGCGTGTTTGTTCGTTTGTTTTTGTGTGTGAGTGTTTGCTTCAGAAGTATGTTTATAAGTGTGACAGTATGACTTTTTTGAGTTCTTCCATCAGAAGACATGTTCACAAGAACGCCTTCTCTTGATAAACAGAATTAGGTCTCTGTGTTTTTTTCTCTCTTAAGTATGAATAAAAAAAAAATATTGTATTGGAAGCTTTCCTTAGTGATGTTTTCATTCTATTTTCTATTTACATCATATATGCGCAGAAACACAGACAAAGGTGTAAGATATCGCAAGTTTTTCCACACAAAAACCACACTTACGGCAGCTTCAGTTTTGTGGCATTCGTACAATACCCAATTAAACATCAAATGACAATTAATCCACGTGTCACCAAATGCAGAAGGCAGATCTCAGACTGCAAGAGCATTTTAAAAACCATTAATGAAATTATTATCGACAAATGAACAAACGAAAGAACTATGTCGGTGGAGTCATAATGTTTCCAAAATGCCAGCGCTATCCTTACCATTATCGAGCGGTCCTGTTCAGATTTGGTCCATCCTATCTGGTGGGTGTGTCCGAATCTGCCGCCATCTTGGTGATACATGCCTTGTTCGATACATGTGCTTCATACATGTCCTGTGGTGTGAGATTGCTGGATGACTCCTTCTTCTTCTTCTTGGATACATCGTCCTTTTTCCTTTTTCCTTTTTTCAGTTTTTTTTTTTTTTACACCGGACAACCTGAGGAAAAGAAGTTGGTATAAGTACAAGTTTGTTCAAATTTCCTGGAATATAGTGCATTAGTTTACATAACAAGTTTGGATTGATTTGCAAGTTTTTAGTATATTATTATTATTATTATTATTATTATTATTATTATTATTATTATTCTTATTATTTAGAATACAGTGACGCTGTATCACCAATACACCAATAAATCAAGTTATCAAAGGCTTCATTATCAAAAACTCGATTTATCAACGCAAATTCACTACTGTGGAACTATTTTGTGATCCCATCAAATTATTATTATTATTATTATTATTATTATTATTATTATTATTATTATTATTATTATTTTTCATTGCATGCATAAATCCATATCGTGCATTCCAAAAAGAAAGATTCTCTACTTGAATAAAAACAACAGACAAAAAGGAAATACTCATAATAAAGAAATGCTAAATATTATTCTGGATCTTCATCACATCAGGAATTGATACTTTTTCTTGCAAGGAAACGTACCATTGAATATGCAACGCCATTGAACCACGTTTTTGCACGCGATTCGGACCACCACTTAATTCATAAAAACTAGGAATTCAAGTGTAACTCACTCATTCAATCTTTATTATGGCAGTAATTTGGTAAAACAGTTTAAGCAGAAAGACGGTGCTTTTTTATTGAGTTTCAATGTCAAATTTTTATTTGTTTTTTATTTGACATTTTAAACTGATCGCCTCAATGACGATTTTCCACGAAACCGATTTGAAAATGTTGTTCAATATAATCGACATATTTTGATATCTCTTTTGGCTTTAAGGCAGGGTTTAGATATAGCCGGCCTTATGCCAGCACGAACCCTTGGCAAAAGTGTGACAAGGCGTTGGAGAGAATGAGAGTCTCGGACATTTTTATTAATGATGAAAATCGTCAACTATTAGTCTTTATCTTGGCGTCAATTCGTTTGGAAAGGTGCAGAGATGTTTTATCCAATAATTAGGCTTCGCATTATTTAGATTTTGATGCATTAAGAATGGAAGATTATAGAATTCATAATTTATACATATATATATATGTATATATATATATATATATATACCTCTATATTATATATATATATATATATAAATATATATATCTATATATATATATGTGTGTGTGTGTGTGTGTGTGCGTGTGTGTGTGTGTGTGTGTGTGCGCGTGTATCCAAAATTTCTCCGACTGTGACCAGCAGCAGAGCGAGCCCTCTAAATAGAAACGACGGTCAGAGCTGCTGTAGTGATTTCGTAGCAAGCAATCGAATGGTGGCAAATGACAGTCATTTGTTTCGGCTGTCATGACATTTGAAGAATGTGATGGGTCATGCCAGAGTAATGGATGTCATTATCATTGGATAATTGACCCCAGGGCGATTAGTTGGCCCGCATTAGCGAGTGAGTTTCGGGTAATGAGACCGGATCATCTTAGAGTTATGCGTTTATAATATAAATATATATATTTATATATATATAATATATAGATATAATTCATAGTGTATACAAATATTTCTATATATATATATATATATATATATATATATATATATATATATATATATATATATATATATGTCTATACATACATATGCCATATATGTACATACATACTTAGGCCATATGCATACACACACACACACACACACACACACACATATATATATATATATATATATATATACATATATATATATATAATGTGTGTGCGTGCGTGTGTCTGTGTGTGTTTATGTATGCCAGCATGTGTGTATGTATGTATGTATACTCGCGACTTGCGGTCTGTAGGAACCCATTAAAGAAAATAATTCATGGTCGGATTGTTAATGGGTCATAATTAGAGTCAATTGATCGTTGAAGAAGAGTGGATGGCCTGGAATAATGTTCCAGTGGAATCAGACTTAGCAAAGATCATTACGATGTAACAGTTGCATTATGGGAACAGATAATGATTCGATTATCGAACACTCCTTGTGATCTGAAGGCTTATTTGTTGTTGTTCGTGTATTCTGCATAAACGAGAATGAAGGTGAATGATTTGTATTTCGTAGATTATTTACCTTTAACGAGCGGCTGATTAAGTGATAAAGGTATAGTTATCATATTCTTTTATTTTAGTTATATATTTTATATAGTGTCCTTTTATTTATTTTTTCATTTGCAAGTGAGATTCTTTTATGAGCAGCTTAGCGATTGTAGCTTCTATTTTATGTCTTGAAATTCTATATGATCAGCTTAACTGTATCTTGTATTTTATGTTCTGTTTTATATCATTATTAATTACATTATTATTATTATTATTATTATTATTATTATTATTATTATTATTATTATTATTATTATTCAGAAGATGATCCCTATTCATATGGAACAAGCCCACCAAAGGGGCCATTGACTCGAAATTCAAGCTTTCAGAAAATACAGTGATCATCAGGATTAAGTGAAGGTAAATGAAAAGGCAAAAAGAAGAGATATCTCACTTTTTAAAAAGAAAAACATAATTTAGTCTCTTGTATTAATTTCGTATGTTTATTTACCTGGAATTCCTCAAGAGTAGCTAATGAGTTATTACGGGTTGGAACTTTCTTTGCTGTTTCTTAAAGTTTAAATATTTGGATGGATCTGATTACCTGCGCCATTTCGTATGAGTAGGCAATTAGTTGTTAGAGTTATGTTTTTTATTATTTCAATTTGCTTTTATTGTTTATTTAGCTCTGATATTTTTTAGACAGACTTACCTTTTTCCTTTTCTGAAGTTGATTCGACCTATTGTCAATATATTATATTATTTCTTATTTTTCCAGTTATGAAAATTTTAATTGAAGGAATAACTATATTGATATTGCATCTACATAGTTTAATGAACATTAATAACTTTAACCCTTGCTGCAATAACATACTCATGAGAACTTGATCTATTTTTTTTATTAGTTCACCAAATTGTATTTCACCTAAATCACTTGACATTTTCAGGAATCGCCCTACAAGTTACTCAAATCATTCAGTTTTTCTTTATGAAGAACGACGTGGAACCTAACTATCGCTGCGACGCCATGTCATGTAAATAAATCAATCAGTCATTATGCACGTTATGCATAAGTACTCTTGGTGCACTTACAAGAACGAGAGCAACTTATTTTTCATATGACAAGAACAGTTCAAGTCGAACTTGCGTATGTGAGAAAGTCTATGTGGTCATGTGACGTGTGCGCCTCATGGCAATGTAAAGTGCCTCATGGTCATGTGGAGTGTGGATACATGACAAGAGCTTTTTGGGGAAAATTGCCTCTAAACACACACATATATATACTTATTATATATATATATATGTATATATATATATATATATATATAGACATAGATATATATATATATATACATATATATATATAATATCACATCGAGCTACAATGTCCTTTAATATCTAATTCGCTCTACCTCGGAATAATATATTTTCATATATGCTTAACCGAAGGGGAATTTTTCTTTGTTTACGATAATAGATTTGTCTGTACCTGGGCGCGAATTAGATATTAAAGGACATTGTAGCTCGATGTATGTATATGAATCACGGTAATGTGATATGACTTATAATATATATATGTATGTATAATATTATATATATTATATATATATATATATATATATATATATATATATATATATACACGATGTATGTATGTATGAATGTGTCTGTAGGTATGAAACAAACAGACGAAATAGTAGTTTTGCACCTGAGTTGCGCAAACGTAAATCTCATTCATCACTTATTGGCAAAATATCTGCTACGGTACGCTGCCCGCCCTCTCCACTTCTCCCCCCAAAAAGTGTGACGTCACGAGCTTGTGTAGTAAGCGGCGGTTGACAAAAATAAAATATACACACCAAGTTGTTTTTTTTTTTTTTTTTTTTTTTTATTTTTTTTTATTTATTTATTTTTATTTGTCTTCGCGAAGCGAGATGATGACTGTCATGAGAGAGGTGAGAAAAAGTCAGTGCTTCGCTTTGATGTGCTAAGTCCTCCTCCTCCTCCTCCTCCTCCTCTCCTCTATTCCTCCTACCCCTCCTCCTCCTCCTCCTACCCCTCGATTTTTTACGCATCCTCCTGCCGGGGCATAAACCACAGGTCAGAAAAAAACGAAAGGGAAAGAATCAAAGGGGAAAAAAAGAAGCGTTATACAATACTACGCGTGCTCTCTTAGGGAAAAAAACTAGCGGAGAGTCATAAGAAACATTGAAAAAAACTCGGCTATGATAATAAAGAACAAACACACACACACACGGGCGAACACTTCCGAAATGAAAGTCTCTCTCTCTCTCTCTCTCTCTCTCTCTCTCTCTCTCTCTCTCGCTTTCGCTTGTGTTTGGAACCCGTCCGAATATAATATGATGGAAGTACTCTCGCCGAAAACAGAGAGAGAGGGGAGTGGTTCTGGTGGGTGGGGGTTGTGGGGGAGGGGGTGCTGTTGTTGGATGAGTGGGGAGGGGTTAGGGGTGGGGGAGGGAAGGGGGGGTGGGACAGGCAACCACGGCGCACAAAATCGCACCTTTTCAAGTAATGACTCAAGCATGTCATGTGAAGGGGCAGGTGAAACCACCAGCAGTTCCTTGCCATCCTCTCCCCCCCTCCCCCATCCCCCCGCTTTAGGGGAGTGTTATGGGCATAGGGAGGGTGTTATGAAAGGTAGGGGTGGGTATGAGGTGGTGGGGGGGAGGGGGAAGAAAGGCAAGGGCGTCTATCTCCATAAGCTTGGAAAGCCTTCCAAAGTAGAAAGCAAGTCTCTCTCTCTCTCTCTCTCTCTCTCTCTCTCCTTTCCTCCGACGGACGTAGCCCTACGAGTCGCAATACATATGAAGTATCATATGTATTGCATTACAGTAGAAGAGATACAATGATTTATTAGAAATATTCACCCACAACAAGATGGCACGATGATAATGATGATGATTACGAGCGGGTAAATACGCTGACAGCGATAACAACAATCATTAACCATCGTTATAAAGATGATGATGAATTGGGGACAAATTATCCGAATTTATCAACAACAATCCTCGGCTGGTTAAAGATTGTGTGACAAAGGGAGAAATGCCGTCTTGTATTTTGTATATTTATTTCTAAGAATATAGTCGCCTTCTGATTTGATTTTGAGTTGCTAGTGCAGTGGCTTGAAATGATTAAACATATATACATATATATATATATATAATATATATATATATATATATATATATATATATATATATATATACTTTTTAAATTTCCTGTATCTGCTTTTCATACAGTAAGTCAACCCTTCCCTTCAGAATAGGTAATCACTGTTGTATATTTAATTCAATGATATTTACAAATCCAATGTTTTGTTTGTTGTTGTTGAAGAAATAGAAAGTGGTTAATCTTCTCTTTAGTTAATATTAAGTCAATTTAAGTATGAATAAATATTCACGTTGCCTGAGCTACCTAAAACAACAGTTTTTGTATTAGAGTTTTTTTTATTATGTTTTGAATTGAATTTCTGACACGCTATGAGATACGAAGAGAATTCTTTAAACGGAAATGTAACAGTCTATTATTCAGAACTTCATTATTAATTCAAAGTTATTTTGATGAATATATATTTTTTCAAGACTACCAAGACACACGTAATTAAGAGTTTATAACGTAATGATTCCTAAATAGACATTAGGATGACGTTCCACAAATTATATTAATAAGATAAACGTATTAAGCCCATGAAGACAGACACACGCGTAGAAAATAAAAGAAAATATTAATTATTTATGAAAGAATTTTCAAGTTGAAAGCCGACGAGACTGTTTTATTTTTACACAAAGTAATGTTTAACGTCGAGTTCATTAAAAAAAAATAACATTTATTTTAGAGCCTAATTTTCAAGATATCAGTTGGAATTATGGAATTATTCTGATTATTGGAAGTTATCACGATGCTGGGCCAAGTAATAACAATAATGATATCTCATAAGATTTACTAGAATAATTATCCTGGTTATTTAGATTCAATTAATTAGTCAGAATGTTTGGAAGTTATTACGATGCTAATAATAAAAATAATAATAATAATAATAATATTATTATTATTATTATTATTATTATTATTATTATTATTATTATTATTATTATTATATCTCGTAAGATGATTCAGTAAAAAGAGTTTAACTTACTTTGCAGTTTCTCAGTTCTTCTCGGAAACTGCAATAAAAGCTCAATGACATTCAGAAGGCAATTCTTTTTCATAATAATAATAATAATAATAATAATAATAATAATAATAATAATAATAATAATAATAATAATAATAATAACTGATATCAACAGGATACGGTTGCAGGATACGGTTATTCTTCAAATTTTCACCAAGTTGCAATCCGCCAGGGCTGACTGACTACTGGGAACATAGATTTGTTCTCCTCAGATCAACAGAGACATATTGAAATTCATAACAGGAATTTAAAAAAAAATGAAAACGATAATGATTTTGTATTTTTTATGCCCTCTATACCGACTAATTTCGGCGTGCTTTATTGTAATGACGATATAAGTATTAATTTATTCATTTTCACAACACAAAGAATTGTGGATATATAATATACGTACATTTGTATCTCCACCTCCTTAAATAAGTCTTATATCTCTACATCCTTAAGTAAGTCATAAATCTCCACCTCCTTCCCTAAATAAGTCATATATCTCCACCTCCCTAAATAAGTCCTATATCTCTACATCCCTAGATAAGACATACATCTCCACATCCCTAAATAAATCATA
>NC_061097.1:50728669-50738669 GCF_015104395.2 Macrobrachium nipponense | reverse complement strand
TTTGCTCATCTACATAAATTTGCTCTAAGCTTACTTTGCTCATCTATATAAATTTTCTCTTAAGCTTACTTTGCTCATCTATATAAATTTTCTCTTAAGCTTACTTTGCTCATCTACATGAATTTGCTCTTAAGCTTACTTTGGTCATCTACGTAAAGTTGCTCTAAGCTTACTTTGCTCATCTACATAAATTTTCTCTAAGAGCTTACTTTTTTTGTTTGATGGGGGTCTCATCCGAATCTATACAATTTTCTCTGTTCAGCTCTACATTTTGCTTCACTAGCTACATGAATTTGCTCTTAAGCTTACTTCGGTCATCTACGTAAAGTTGCTCTAAGCTTACTTTGCTCATCTACATAAATTTTATCCAAGCTCGCTTTGCTCACGTAAATAAATTGGCTCACGAGTCGTGAAAGAAACGACTTAGTTTATGTCAGTATTTCTCATAAATTTCCTTTTATGTAAATATTATAGCAGTAATGAGATAGAACCTTAGACGTGTCTCATTCTGCAGAATTGTCATGTTGGAAACTTAGGTTTTTTTGTGGTGGGAGAGGGGGGGTGGGGGGGGAGGGGCCGGTGTTTTCAGGCGCACATTGCAATAAATAAATCTGAAATTAGGATACGGTAGGAGTATGAAAATACAAAATGGACTGATTCTGTTTTGATCCCAAACTAACTCTCATTCAATTACAATGTTCCGAATCGTCCCTTTAAAAAACCTGGTTTGACGAATCCTCATTTATTCTAGGTCATCTAGGTCATAAGGTTTTCTAGCTTACCCATTCTTGATTTGCGTACCTTTCTCTGACCTCTGAAAATCTCTATTAATTTCGATAAATAAGTTGGCTTTTGAAATTCGTTTCAACTAGAGAACTGTTTTGTATTGGGCCAAAAATGCAACCAATTGATCATCAGTTGGCATTGTAATTTATTTCAACCTGGGAGCTTTCTTGTGTATAACGGCAGGCAGGCAGTATGGCCACTCAAGTTTGCCCTCTGTATATGGTATTCAAATGATTGTGGGTATTAGATATACTGATTTCGTTTCCATAAATCAGCCTTCTTAATGGCAGTCGAATTCGTTTTCAGCCAAGAGAGTCTTTTCGTACATTGTTGAAATCTACCAAAAGCTGATAGCTTTGAGTTTCAAAAGTCTACTCGCTTATAAATAGCCTGTTGAGTCCAGGATGTGCAGTTGCTGATGGATTATTTGTTAAAATTGAACTCTCTCAGTGGCATTCAAATTTTTTAGCAACTAGGTAGTTTTCTCTGGGCCGCCACAAATAAAGCTGTCGCTTGTACTGTTGCGACTACTTCCGAAAGTGTCTTTGGAATAGCATTCCTTGTTATAGCAGACTTTCTATAGTTGAATTTGTCTTATTCCCATCGTAGCCTCATCTTATTCATTGATGGGTTTTCATCTGTCTGACGACACAACAATTCAGTCGTCAACTCATTAATGCCTTTAAAAGTAGAAATACAAAAAAATCTTCATATTTGCAAATCCTTTGAGACTTCCAATTCCTAAATTACCGAAATGATGATTTGCTGCTAAAAGCTTTCTCCGTTCAAGCTGTCGGTCTGTTAATTAACCAGTATCCGAGGAGTTGGAAAGCATTGCTGAATTTAGCTACGAACTAATGAAATAACAGTTATTAATAGGGTGTTTTTTTTTATAAGTCAACGTATCACAGATTTATTTATCTATTTATTTGTTTATTTATTTTCAAAGGTGATTATTTTGGTCATAGTGAAGAGACTAGGCGGCTATGGGATGGAGGAACGATTGCATAGTTCATAAGAGGCGGAGTGCATATATATATATATATATATATATATATATATATATATATATATATATATATATATATGTGATGTGTGTGTGTGTGGTGTTGTTTGTGTTGTGTGGGTTGTTGTGTGTGTGTACATATTTTATACATATACTAGAAATTATTTTTGTGTTGTGTCTGTACTAAGTAATGTCGAATTGTATGTACCGAATAAAATTTTTATCAATCTTAAAGTACTTTCTGAAGGTCTGGCTGAAATATGTAGTATACTATGCGTGTGGTATATATTTTGTACAGTCTGTTATGATTAAGTCCTATGCGTTTGGATGTATATATACTAATATATCTATGTATACTTTCTATAGTACGTTGTACGTAATTTCAGGAGGAACTCTTTTTCTGTCGATCCAGTAGATGTTCTTCGCTATCGAGCTTCTCAGTGCATTACTACCTTAATATTATTCTTCTCACTTTTTTAATGTAATTTTTTTTAATATATTTATCTATTGATTACTTAATTTTTTATAAGTGGGATCTCTTCTTTCTGTATTTTCCTTTACCTCCTCTTCCTTCTTCCTAATGAACACCATAATATTCTTTGGAAGCTGACTTTCAAGTCATTGGCCCCTTTGGTGGGTTTGCTCCATATGAATAGGTATCGTCTATGAATAATAATAATAATAATAATAATAATAATAATAATAATAATAATAATAATAATAATAATAATAAAAGGAATGAATGAACTAATGAATAAACAAATAAATAAATAAATAAATAAATAATTAAATAAATAATTCGTATTGAACACCATTATACAATTAGAGTGAAGTCCTTCAAGGTTTATAAAGGCGTTGTAGATGAAGCGCTTAATTTGCCATTTTGCTCATCCAAATAAATTGCAGAAGAAGTTTTAAGTTTAAAATGGAAGGTCACGAATATGCAAAGGGGTCTCTTATAAGTATTTTCGTATTAGATTAAAAAGGAAAGGAAAAACTGCTAGAATGTAATTATCATTATTGCATATACAGTATGAAATCTGATGTTATTGCATATACTGTATGCAGTCCATCATTATTGCCTATACATTATGCACTCTATCATTATTTTATATGCCGTATGCAATCTATCATTAGTGCATATACAGTATGTAACCTATGATTATATCACATATAGTATGCAAACTATCATTATTTCATATGCAGTATGCAATCTATCATTGTCGCATATGCAGTATGCAACTATCATCGTTGCACACACAGTATTATGCAATCTATCATTGTCGCATATACAGTATACAATCTATCATTATTTCATATACAGTATGCAGTCTATCATTATTGCATGTACAGTATCTTGTATACATACTAAATAAAATAACGCTTAATGTTATTGCTTATTTATGCTTATAAGCTTTGAGATTCGGTCCCCTGAGCATATACTGGTGACATTTACAGTTAGGTCAGGAATAACTTATCTCTGCGTGTCGATTTGGAGTCGACGACGAATGTCGAAATACGGGATCGATTCACTCCTCCTGTCGACGGAAAGAAGGTTTGGCTCTCGAGGTACGCAGGTATTAACAGACCAAAGGTGTCTGTTGGTGTTCTGTACGGCTGAATTCGAAGCGATGTTACCAGATTGCTGGTGTCTTGGTGTTCTAAGCTCAGCTGAGGTTCTTATTAAACAGACTACAAGATTTGCGTATCCTGTACGTGTTCTGTGTAGGTTCAGAACTCTATTAACAGACAAGTCATGTCTGTTAATGTTCAGTCAGAGCAGTATAGTACTGACAGGTTTAAACCTCTATTCATATTGACAGAACACACAGATGTCTGTTGCTGTTCTGTATGAGTTAAAGCTTCATCTTTGACGAAATTATGCGACTTGTGAATAATTATAAGAAATGTGATTTTCCCCAGACGAGAATCTCTCTCTCTCTCTCTCTCTCTCTCTCTCTCTCTCTCTCTCTCTCTCTCTCTCTCCTTTAGGTCTTAGAAGGAAAAACTTAATAGTTAATCCTAAAAAGGAGATATAGAATTCCCCGCTTTTATTGGCTGATTGTTGGTTTTACAGTAGTCTCTGTTAATCAATTTGGCGTTTATTCTTAACAGTTTGAGAGTAAAAAGTCACGGGTATTTGGAGTGGTTTTAAGAAATTATATTCATAGCATTTGTTATTCTCTCTCTCTCTCTCTCTCTCTCTCTCTCTCTCTCTCTCTCTCTCTATATATATATATATATATATATATATGTGTGTGTGTGTGTGTGTGTGTGTGTATAGTATGATATAAATATATATATGTGTGTGTGTTTATATATATAGTATATATATACATACATATATATACATACATATATTAACATTATTGTATCTCGGATAAAAGAAGATGCATTATCAACCTCCCTACTCTCTCCTTTTCATTCTGATTATGTCTACTTCAGAGTATGTAATAATGAAATGAACGAATTATAACTTGTTTCACAAGAGCGAAAGATACGCAAGAACCACCCCTCCCCCCATTTTTTTTTAAATTACTCATCAGAAAGTCAAACCAAACAGTTAAGTAACCCTTGACAACATTTATATTTTCGCCTCACTGTCGTATTCCTCCCGCTAATAAAACAGCTCTGATTTTATTGGATGAATTACCTTTTGTCGTCTATACTGACGGAGAATTTTCCGAATGTGTCTCCTTTTAGCTGCTGCCGCCTGTTATCTGATGCCCCAAGGCACTCGTTTCATTTCCATAATGAAGTCGAAGAGACAATTTAAAAAAAAAATAAAAAAAATTCCTCGTAGCATCTCGGTTGGGGGGCGGGGCGGGGGGATTTAATCGCATCAGCACTTCAGACGCGACATAATAAACAAAAATTCAAATTAGAATCAATTTTTAATTTGCGTTGCTTTTGCTCTTTCGTTCTCTGTGCTGCTCTGCGTTGGCTCTGCGTTGGCTTTCCTTCGTGTCAGAATGTAGATCCTGATCAGAAATATACATCTCTCTGGTTTTTAATTTTCTCGTTACATCTGGATCACTTTCATACGACTCCAGAATGTTTGAATTTGTTAAATATTCAAAACAATGTGGTATTAAAAAAAAGCTGCTTCTATTCTTTTTCACTTCACAATCACTGTGCACTCCTTGGGCAACATTTCCACATAACGAATTTCAAAAAATGTAAAATTTCCAAAAGAATCTTATATTAAAAAAAAAAAACTTTGCTTTTATTATATTTCACTTCACAATCACTGTGCACTCCGTGGTCAGCTTTCCACATAACAAAAGCTGTGAAATTTATTTTCAAACAAAAGCTGTAAAATCTATTTTAAAAGCCTTCAAAATTTATCAAATATTCCAACTAATATGATTTAAAGATAAAATTTACTCATAGCATTTTTCACTTCACATTCATGGTGCACTCCTAGTGCAACATATCCACTTAAACATTTATTGTAAGTTACCCAGAATTTTGATCCTTGTAGCCTTCTAACTTCATTTCAGATCACTTCTGCCTCCTTTCGTCTACAATGCCTCAAAACCTAACCTGTTTTGTATCCAGAAGTTGGTGAAATATTGATAGATTTTGAGAACTTCACTTTTAGCACTTCACTCTTTCGCTTCGATTCAAAACCACCACCACTTATTTGACTTCACTTCCACAACACCCTGCCTGTTGTAATGCTCTCAGAGGACCTTTTGAAAACTTCATTTTTAGCAGTTTTTTTGTACGACATAACTGTAGAAGGTCCCCGGAATTACTTATGGACTCTGGGTGTTCAGAATCTCCTGCTAATAAAGAATGTCCTTTTAGATTTTTACTTAGCAGTTTCAGATTTTTTCCTTAATGTCAGATTTTTCTTGATCAGGTTCAGATATATCCTTACCAAATTCAGATTTTTTTCCTCGATGTCAGATTTTTACCTGATCAAGTGCAGATATTTTCCTTAATGTCAGATTTTACCTGATCAAGTTCAGATATTTCCATATCAGTTTCAGATTTTTCCTTATCAGTTTCAAGTGTTTCCTTATCAGTTTCACCTTTTTCTCCATCAATTCACATTTATTCCTTGTTAGTTAAAGATTTATTCCTTAATGTCAGATTTTTCCTTAATGTTGCATTTTTCCTTGTCAGTTTTAGAGTTTTCCTTATCAATTTCAGGTTTTCCCTGATCAGTTTCAGATTTTTCCTTATAAAATCCACTGAAAAAAAAAACACACACTTGGAAATCACATCTCCCATCCTGGGATTTCACTTCCTCCACAACACCCATCCTGCAATGTATCCTAGAGGGGCAGGTCACAGACACTGTTCCTGCAACCCGTGCTTGCTTCCCATGCCCAGCATGGGAAATCATTGCTTTCAAAAGAAGGGGGGTTACTATTACTGCTGGATGGCCATTGGTTTGCCCTGGAATCCATCATCCAATCAGAACGTGGGATCCCCTTTCTACTGGGCAAAGCATGGGCATGACTCCCGCTTGTGGTTGCTTGCAGGAGCTTTTCCCCTTCGTGCAAGCTTGCTTTTTTTTTTAAGGGGGGAGGGGTGGAGTTGCGGAGGGGAGGGGGATTTCATTTTAGGTTGAATGTATCGGGTTCCACCTTCTAAGAATCACTTCTTGCATCATGCCTTTCTATGCCTTTCTTCTGGTGGCTTATAACCGTGTCACTCCTAGGAGCCCTCTGCGTATGTGATTTTATAATGAATTAATTGAGAATATTGAGTTTTGTAAGTTCATACGATAGGCCTTTTTTATGTCTCAACTAAACGAGATGATATCAATTTAATATTCAAGAAGGTAGCATTTACGGTCTGTTCGTGTTGCAGGATTTAACGATATTTCCAAACAGCTTCAAAATCCATGCTTAAATTGTTTGATAAACGGAAGATAATTGAAAAGATCAAATTCCTAGTGGACTCCGAACGAAATTATAGCCTTGACTAATCATGCAATCGGAAGTTAAAAATCGCAAAGAAATCATTTAAATAATAAAGAAATATAATGAAGGAGAGAATATTCGTCAGAGACAGGCAGATTTTTCCGGCCTCTTTTGGTGGAAGATTTAAACTTCAAAAAAATCTGTATTTCTGTTCAGTTTCTTTGACGCAAACAGTGAGATTTAAAATCTTGTGCTTTTTATCACCTAGATTTAGTGTTATATTTTCTTTTACCACTTAAATTTAATATATTTTTTAAGTAGATTTCATATTTTAAATTATAAATTTATATGTGTGTGTATGTGTGTATATATGGATGTATATGTATATATTTATGTAATATATGTATAATTGTAAATATATGTTTTTTTCTTTCTCTCCCGAAATTTTTCGGACCAGCCCTGTGGGAGTCAAGCCTGACTCATTGGGCTGGTTGATTTACTTCCTTTATTAAATAAGATAAAAAATTATGCTGTATATGATTTTTACTGCATACTCACCAGGGTGATAAGAACTAGATTTAATGATTTTCGTGTCCGAGAATGAAAAAAAAAAACGTCTCTCATTATTATCATATGGCATTATTACCTATACTCTATATAAGCTCAAGAGAAGCTTAAAAAAAAAATTCGGTAAGATCAGTTATCAGAAATACCTATGTTGGCGAGGCTGGGATACGCTGATATGCTGGTCCAATGTTCTGTTATGTTTACTTGCTTTGCAGTTTTTGTACGTAAATATTTTTCAGAAAATTATGAATGTTTTTTTTTACTTACAATAAGAGTAAAGAATAACGTATAATCTTTGCAGAACAAAAGTTGTGTATATATATATATATATATATATATATATATATATATCTATATATATCTATATATATCTATATATATATATATATATATATATATATATATATATATATATATGATTTTACTGGCGTCCATTCAAATCAGCTATTATCTTACTAATATAATCAGCTCTATTCATGATTATAGTAGTAAGATAGAGTTGATTTTAATGGATACCAGTGAATTCCAAAAATATTGGCAAACCTGATTGTAAACAGATTTTTAACATAGGAGATAAAATTAACAGACCCTTTAAAGAACTTGACACTGCATATATATATACTATATTATATATATATATATATATATATATATATATGTATACTATATGTTAAATAATAATACTATATATATATATATATATATATATATATATATATATATATATATATATATATATTATTTTCCTGGAAACCCATCAGAGATTCTGCTGTTTGAAAGGACATTTGTAGATCCATGATATTCTATAGTTACTGAAAATATGAAAGGGTTTTGTAATCTTAAGGTCTGAAGCACACCATTAAAAATGTGTCGAATATAAATATGCAGGTGGATTTACTTCCGTTTTCAGTCATTGAAATTAATTTTATTCGGAATCACTGAAATCTAATTTTAACCCTTTGAAAAAAAAAATTTTTTTTTTAGGTATCGAAGAAAACCGGATTTCGAGAAACCTGTAAATCCTGTGGACTTGAGCCTGGCATTAAAGTTCCTTCTAGGATTCTCAAATCCTGTGTGGTTTGAATGACGTTTGATATGTTTTGTAACTGCAAAATCACATGAGTTATTATGAAGACTCGCATAAGAATTCTTACCATGTACTTTTCCCAATACTTTGAGAGATTTTGTATTATACAATCTCGAGAAAATGATCGTTTTTCGGTTCCCGAAAAACTAGCGGTTGTAGATTAAACTTGTTGTTTAGACGTCTCTTTATTGCTTTAGATAGATGTGAAAATTTGCGCATTGCACTTGCCTAAATATTTTTATTGTATCCATAAATACTATGCAATTATTAACCATATGGCAGGGTTATGTTATTGCCAGAAACTAAAGATATTAATTTTCTGGTCCTTAATTAAAAAGCAGCCACTTCGTAGAGTATTGAAATTCTCAGGTCTGTTAGATAAAGTAGAAATTGGTATTTAGAAAAAAAAATAAAACAAAAAGTTTACTTATATGAGTCATGAATTGATATGATGTGTCACTGAGAGGATTTGGAATAGGCTTCTGGGTCTTATATTTTATGAGTTATTATAAATTTAACATAAAAGGTAAATTATCCCAATAAACATGCACTAATTAATTAGTCCATGTAGAAACCTACTCAACATGGAAGTACTTAGAGAAAACACAAGCTTATGGGAACGCCTTAAAAGACATTTGAAAATAGGGTCCATTATAAAAATGTAGTTTGAGGGAACATTTAATGGAAGCCTGCAAAATGGGGTTCCCAGACGAAGCAACATCAATTATGGGTATCAGATAAAAACACAAACTGTATGGGAATCCCAGAAGAAAAGACGTGATATTTGAGAACCTCTGAAGAGGTCACGTATTTTCACGTACTTTTTGACAGCCTTAAGGAATCACGTACCTTGAGGAGCCCTTTGCATCAAGCACTTAAGTCATGGAAATCCTTGAAGAAAGGATAATTTATGGTACTCCTTGAAGAAAGAATAATTTATGGGACTCCTTGAAGAAAGCGTGATTTATGGGACTCCTTGGAGAAAGCATTATTCATGGGACTCCTTGAAGAAAGCGTGATTTATGGGACTCCTTGGAGAAAGCATTATTCATGGGACTCCTTGAAGAAAGCGTGATTTATGGGACTCCTTGGAGAAAGCATCATTCATGGGACTCCTTGAAGAAAGCATCATTCATGGGAATCCTTGAAGAAATTATCTTTTATGAAAATCCTTTACGGAATTTCTTGATGAGAATTCTTGAGGAAATCCTATTCTATGGGAGTCTTCGAATAAAGCATCATTTGTGGGAATCCTTGAAGACATCACGTCTACAATTTGAAATTAAAAGAAAACACCAGCAGTAATAATAATAATAATAATAATAATAATAATAATAATAATAATATTATTATTATTATTATTATTATTAATAAATAATAATAATAATATTATTATTATTATTTTATTATTATTATTATTATTATTATTAGTATTGTTGTTGTTGTTATTGTTTGATTATTATTATTTTATTATTATTATTATTATTTTTATTATTATTATTATTATTATTATTATTATTATTATTATTATTATTATTATTTTATATTAAGAAGATGAACTCTATTCATATGGAAAATTCCCACTGGGGCCACTGACTTGAAATCCAAGCTTCCAAAGAATATGGTGTTCATTAGGAAGATGTAAGGTGAAGATACAGAAGGAAATACGGTATA
>NC_061097.1:50708669-50718669 GCF_015104395.2 Macrobrachium nipponense | reverse complement strand
TTGACTAGTTCAAATTTTGACCAGTTTTTGACTATGAATTACTTTAGATCAGTGCTGGACCAGTTTTTTTGTGTTTTGAACTTGACTAAAGTAGATTCACATCGACCGTGCATCTGATGTCTAGGCCAGTCCCTTACGACGCTCCTGATTGGCTGTTGATAAGCCAATCACAGGGCTGGAGAAACTCAGTCTCTCTCTCGAGTTCACATAAGGAGGATGTATGTTCCACCTCTGCTGAGGGATACTTTTGTAAGACGTATCCTTCAGGAGAGGTGGAACATCTATCCTGCCTATGTGAACTCGAGAGAGAGACTAAGAGTTTCCAGCCCTACGATTGGCTTATCAACAGCCAATCAGGAGCGTCGTAAGGGACTGGCCTAGACATCAGATGCACGGTTGATCTGAATCTACTATAGTACTTGAATAGGTGATTGATTAAGCTTGTACTTTGAATTTGGCCCAAATTTGAGTTTTCATAATTGTTTATAAAAATGTCAGAAATCGACCCTTTTGCAATTTATAATTGTTCCAAAAAATGGTTTTCAGTTTCACTTGCAGTGGAACCCAGTCTTAAACGTTGATTTAGTTTCATTAGCAATCTGTAATTAAATGCTTAGTTTTTTTTAGCCTAAACCAGTTTGGAAATGTTAATAAATTTTCAATTTGCAATTATAATGTTTTTGGACACCTAATTATCGATATCTACTTCTGTCACCAATCTGATTCAGTTAGAAAATATTTATTCAGTTAAAAAACATTTTCATTCGAAATCTTAAAATATTTTCTGCGTCATGAATTTGAGCCAAAACGAACTTTAATTTTACCACAATCAAATAAAAAAAAAAAGTTTAATTCTAAATCAGAAACGTTAACCGAAATTTTTCATAATTGTCATTTCTTATTTTGAACTGCTTGTCCGTTTTAACATAAATTGATACTTACATCAATCTAAACCACCCAAAATTCCTTTTGTCTATTTTCATTCATATGTTCTGGAATGTAGAAATTTGAAGTTCATTTTTTATTTCTGAATTTTCACCATTATACATGTTTTATTTTTTTTTAAATCAATTTAGTTTGCTTTCTTTTAAATCAGGTCACTTTTCTTTTTCTGTTTTCTATATTCTCTTTAGTTTTCAATTCCGTCGATTAAAAAAAGTTTACTTTTTTGCGCCGATTTAATTTTATGATAGATGATGCTATTGCTCTTTCAGCAAAGCTATTTTTAAGGGGGGTGGGGGGAGGGGAGAGGTGCTCGTTTTTACCCCTTTTTTTTTATTTTTAGGGTCGGGGTTAGTAAACTTTACGCAAATTTTAATACGAGACTTTAACCGTTCAATTACCTTCGAGATAAAAATAAAAAAAATATAAAAAAATAAAGCTTTAAAGTTGAACGAATATCAAAGTTATATTTTTACTCGGGCAGAAATTGACATTCGACTTTTGTCGAAAGTTTGAATGATGTTAAGTGACACAGCGATGTGCGTTCGAGCACTCGAATTAATTTGGCTTTCTTGATGTGCATTCGATCGCTTGGGGGTTTTGCTTCCTGGAATTTTACCTCTGGATGTGCGTTCGAGCGAGCGAATTTCATTCCTGCTGTGCATTTGAGCCAATGAGTTTTATCGTACATTTAAGCAAATCAATTTCATTTCCTGGTGTGCTCTTGAGCGAGTGAATTTTATCTTCTGGCCTGCTTTTGAGAGAGGGAATTTTATCTCCTGATGTGCTTTCGAACAGCTGAATTTTATCTCGTGACGTGCATTTGAGCCAATAAATTTTATCGTACATTGGGCAAATCAATTTTATTTCCTGGTGTGCTCTAGAGCGAGTGAGTTTCATCTTTTGATGTGCTTTTGAGAGAGTGAATTTTATCCCCTGATGAGCATTCGAGAATGAATTTTATCCCCTGATGAGCATTCGAGAATGAATTTTACATCCTGATGTGCATTCGAGCGAGTGCATTGTATCACGCGTTGTGCATTCGAACACTAATTGTCTTCCTGTTTAATTTTCGTGCGTTATGGTATTATCAGAGAAAAAAAACTGAAAAAAATGCAAAAAATATGAAGACGAAATTGTCGCCTAAAAACAATTAAACACGATGTCGGTGATATTGATTATTGTCAGAGATAATTGCGTAATTGCATTTTTCCTTCAAGTATAGATAGGTAAGGATGCATTGGTCAGAGAGTTTTTATAGATTATAATTGCAGATTATCGATTATAATTACTTTACTGTGAAATGCAATAATAATTGCCATGCATAATTCTGGATACAACTTTAGTTGTTATCAAGAATGTTTAATAATAATAATAATAATAATAATAATAATAATAATAATAATAATAATAATAATAATAATAAACAAGTATTTGTAGGAAATAGGAGTCATATTTCAGTGCTCACGGACTTGACCGAAAAGATCTGACCCATAGTTAAAGAAGTTGAACAGCTTTATACGTGGCAAGAGCCAGCGGAATAGATGAGAAGTAACGGGCAGAAAGCAGTGCAGCTGGATACCAATGGAATACTAGCAATAAACATTGAGGACTGCCTACAGTCAGCCGTGAAGTACATGCTCTAGACAGTAACTAATTGCCGTTGTTGATATTATTTGAGAAACGATTTCGCACAAACTTCATTTTGCAAGTAAAATTGTTAAGGTAATTCTGGGTAAATCGTTGCATTTACTTTTTATAGTGATATGTGTAGTGAAACTATAGTTAAATTATTTATTTTCAGTCATGTTCATGGTAGTTAGTCGACTTTGGTGCTGGTAACCACATACCAAAAGACTTGTTTAGAATCGTAATATTAACACCTACTGTATGGATGAAAAAGGAACATTTCGATTATATATAATTGTGTGTTTCTGAGAGAGAGAGAGAGAGAGAGAGAGAGAGAGGTTACATTTAAGCACCATCAACCTTAGTCCTGCACCCAAGAAATACTTGAGCGTAGTGCGAAATCTCTCTCTCTCTCTCTCTCTCTCTCTCTCTCTCTCTCTCTCTCTCTCTCTCCATCCACAACGCTTGGTTGCTAGTAGATGGAACTATAGTTGAAAGTATGAAAATTCGTTAGCTAATGCTCCTGGTTATTTTATATATTTATTTATTTATTCATTTTATTTATTTATTTATTTATTTATTTGCAAGTGCTGCTTTAGGGCAACCTCCCCAAACCATTAGCAACTTTTAACGGGAAAATTTTGATGGAATTTCTTCTGTTCCCCTATACAACTCCTCCCCCTCCCCCTCTTATTTCCCCACACCACACCACCCCACCCCATCCCATCCCATTATTCCCAAATTTTCATTTTTGTTGTTGTAGGGGGGCTTCCGTGCATTTTATCAGTAGGTGGTGTAGAAGTTTCGATGAAGAGCAATGCGAAGAATGTGAAGGCGGTCAGGTGGAAGTCTTACATTCTTTATGATAGCGAAGGTGAGACCACCTTGTTGTTATTATTATTATTATTATTATTATTATTATTATTATTATTATTATTATTATTATTATTACCAAAAGGAAGGAAGGTACTATCTGTCCCTCGAGACGCTCTCAAGTAGATGGGCGCTTCATTTTTGCATCTAGAAAAGGCAAAGGCTCTTACATCCTCTAGAAATGAAGAGGGAAGATACTCACTTTGTTGCTAGAGAAGGTTAGACATTCCTAATTTTTTTTTTTATCATCCCAACAAAGGAGGCAGGAACTGAATTTGTTGCTGTATCAAAAGGATGGGACTTCAGTTATTAAAATAAAGGAAATTTCTGTACTTATGTCTGACAAATCTATGCATATGTACATAAACACGCGCGCAGATATATATATATATATATATATATATATATATATATATATATATATATATATATATATATATATGTATATATATAAACACACTCGCACACATACATACATAACATGCATAAAATGCGTGTTGAAAAGTCTCTTGAAAAAGGTGATTTAAGGTTAATATTTCTAACCAATACACTTTCTGTTCTACTGTAACCGTAGTATTGCAAAGACTACAAACAGATTTACCTATAAAATAACGAGTAATTTATGAGACACGACTGGATTGCAGATGGAGTCCAAAAGTGCTTAGAATATTACGAAAGAGTTCTTTATGCAATAATTCACCAGGGTATAAAAACTGCTATAATAATAATATATATATATATATATATATATATATATATATATATTATATATATATATATATATATATATATATGAAGGTTTGTGGGAAGCATCTGAATATAAATCATTTCCTGTATACTAATATAATCTTTAGCACACCAAGATAATCAGCTGTCTGTAAGAGTTCATAGATATTATAGTGTTGCATATTTTCATGGATTTTTATAACAGGTTATTTTTCAGTGTATTTCTACCTACTATGAGTTAAGACATTTCTTTTTTTTGATAATTGTGATCCAAGGATAATAACAGTTGTAAATACGGGTTGATAATTAGCACTCAATCACGTAATAATTCAGTGTATCCAGATCTACCGCGAGTTGTTATAATAATTATTTAAGAATTATTATTCAGGGACATTGGCGTGAATACGGTTTTATAATTGACAGTCAGTTACACATCAAAATCACGTTTTTCACGATAATTTACGGGCCATTTTGTACCGCACGTAATAGAAATAAAAATTTTTCACGGTAATTCCGACCTGGGGATGATTCCGACCTGGGGATGATTCCGACCTGGGGATGATTCCGACCCGGGGATGATTCCGACCTGGGGATGATTCCGACCTGGGGATGATTCCGACCCGGGGATGATTCCGAACTGGAGGTGATTCCGACCCGGTGATGATTCCGACCAGGGGTTGATTCCGACCCTGGGATGATTCCGACCTGGGGTTGATTCCGAACTGCAGATGATTCCGACCTAGGGATGATTCTGACCCGGGGATAATTCCGACCTGGGATGTTCCGTCCGACCTGGGGTTGATTCGCGCCTGGGGATGATTCCGACCTGGGGATGATTCCGACTCCGGGATGTTCTGACATGGGAATCCTGACCTAGGGATATTCGACCCGGGGATGATTCCGACCTGGGGATGATTCCGACCTGGGGGTGATTCCGACCTGGAGGTGATTCCGACCCGGGGATGATTCCGACCTGGGGATGATTCCGACCCGAGGGTTAATAGCAAATGTCAACACGGGCTTTACAGAGTGCCGATTGACCGGGCCCGTCCAGTGCAAACCCGAGAATAGCAATGGAAAGAAACCGATGAAACGTTTGTGTAAATCGTCCCACGAGATATGATAATTCGGGAGGCCTCCCGAATTATCATACGTCGTAATTAATGCCGCCCTGATGATGAGATGAGGGACCTCACCTAATTTCGACCCGATCAAAATCGAGAGTTTTAATTCCGGGTCACGTGATTATTATTCCTGGTAGGCTGTTGAGTTCAAAGTCTTTTTAATTATATATATATTTATATATATATATATATATATAATATATATAAATATATATATATATATGTTAAGAAGTATAAAAGATTATATTGGAGGTTTACGCTGGAGTTAGTAGTCAGTGTAGTGGTTAATGATTCTGTAGAAGGTTTAATGATAAAATATTCTGTAGAGGGTAATTGAGAGCGATCATTTAATTCAATTAGTGATAAAGAATTCTGTAGAAAGTTTGAAAATTGAATAATCTGTAGAAGGTAATTAGTGGGATCATTTAGTTTCATTGAGTGGTTAAGGATTCTGTAGAAAGTTTGATGATAAGATATTCTGTAGAGTAATTAGTGGGATCATTTAGTTCATTTAGTGATGAAGAATTCTGTAGGTCTGAAAATTAAATATTCTGTAGAGGGTAATTAGAGGGATCACTTAGTTTCATTTAGTGAAAAGAATCTGTCGAAAGTTTAAAAATTCTAATCTGTAAAGGTAAATTAATGTTTGAAAAATTTTCAAAATTTAATTCATTTAGTTGGATAAAGAATTCTGGTAGGTTCTTGAAAATTAAATATGGCTGTAGAGGGTAATTAGAGGATCATTTAGTTTTCATTTAGTGATAAGAAATTCTGGTTGGTCTGTTTAAAATTGAAATATTCTTGTCGGGGTAATTAGTGGGATCATTTAGTTTCATTTAGTGCTTAAGGATTCTGTAGAAAGTTTGATGATAAAATATTCTGTAAAGTAATTAGTGGGATCATTTAGTTCATTTAGTGATGAAGAATTCTGTAGGTCTGAAAATTTAATATTCTGTAGAGGGTAATTAGAGGGGTCATTTAGTTCATTTAGTGATAAAAAATTCTGTAGAAAGTTTAAAAATTGAATAATCTGTAGAAGGTAATTAGAGGGATCATTTAGTTCATTTAGCGATAAAAAATTCTGTAGAAAGTTTAAAAATTAAATAATCTGTAGAAGGTAATTAGTGGGATCATTTAATTCATTTAGTAAAAAAAGAATTCTGTAGAAGGGTTAAAAATGAAATATCCTGCAGAAAGTATTTAATAGGATGATTACGCTTCTATTAGTCGTCTGTTAGTTAATTTAGTAATGTAATATTCTGTAGAATAATATATAAAATTACATATATTCTGTGTTTTTAGTTAGTTAATTTAATGATAATGAATTCTGTAGAAGGTAAATTAATGGAGTCATTATTATTATTATTATTATTATTATTATTATTATTATTATTATTATTATTATTATTATTATTATTACGCCTGTTTTATGAATTAGTTACCTCACTAAATGATAAAGAATTCATATGAAAGGTAATTTCAAGTTAAATAAGTTTGTAAGACATTCTTTGCTAAGACTCGCCACACACAGATATCCTCATGAAATAAGGGCGTCTGAAGATGCCTTTGATATAAAGAAGAAACTTGAAGATGCCCTTGATATAAAGACGAAACCTGTCAGGCTGTGCACCTGTGTTTCATTCCCCCCGTAGTGCATTTGCCTAGATAAGTCCAGTGATAGCATGATGATAATTCACGAAATATAGTTGCACCACCTGATTCCTAATCAGGTGTATATTCAGATACTGAAATTTAAAGACCAGATTAAAACAAATTTCATGCATACATATATCACGGTGCTTGAATGTGCTCTAATGTTACGCCATCTTATTACAGTAACATGTATGCTCGGATGATTAAATGTTGCGCAGCGATTTTTATTAATTTTCTTAAATTCCTGCACTTGCACTATTACCAGACTTATCACCACGCACATATATAAACGTGGGTTCAGTTGCCTTTTTGGTTAAAATAGGATTGTAACATATTTGTCTGGTTTAACACATTTTTCCGGATATACCATTCCTATTCTGTCATCTTTAGAGAATGCTTAACCCAAAATCAGTAAGTTTTATTCTTGGCATACTTGAATTCAGCCTTGGGAAAGTGGCTGCCCATTGAATTTAAATTGGGGGCCATAGGGTATGGGGAGCTACATCCCCCTTCCCTTCCCTTCCCTCTGCCTCTCCTCCCCCTCCCCCTCCCCTCCCCCTCCCCCGCCCCCCCTCCCCCTCAGGGCACTCCTTTGGCTCAGGGGAAGTAGGTTAGGTTAGGTTAGGTCAAGTCAGTAAGGGGCTCTAGGTTAGGTTACGCTAAGTTGAATAAAAAGGGGGTTATGGGGCAGGCTAAGCTGCATCCCCTTCCCCCTTCCCGCTAACCCCCTCCCCCCCTAGGGCACTCTTCACTAGGTTAAGTACCTTAGGTTAAGTCGGTAAGGGGACCTAGGTTAGGTTACACTTACTTCTAATTAAGTTTAAGGTCTTGTAAAGTTATAGAATGCACTTTTGGGAATAACTTCGTCATGATGGACTCCACTCTTATCTCATTTTACCTTCATTTTTAATGATAATTTTCTTAGGAATCAATATAATCTTAATGCAAGTGGATAGAAAACTGCCCACTGCCTTTGCCCCTGTTGGTAAAAGATGACCTGACTGTAATTAATTCGTGATTTTAGACATTTTCGAAAATGTGCTCCTGTCAGAATTTATCCTAACCAAAATAAATAAATAAATAAAAAAAATAAATAAAAATAAAAACTGAGGTGTGAGAGATGTGTATTTCTGGCGATAGAAGTTCACGTAAAGCCGTTGGTCCCGTAGCTGAATAACCACTGGTTCCATGCAACGTAAAAACACCATACAAACAAAACAAAACTAAAATATCGAAAATATTGCTGAAATACTTTGAATAATAGACATTGCTTATTCGCATCATTAAAGGAATCGAGCTTCCCTGAAGCTTCATTCCAACTGCATTCAGGCTCTGGAGCACAGACTTGGTTATATTTTAAACTTAATTCCCACCGTCAAATTATGAAGTGAATTCTAAGCCGTTTGTAAGTATGGGAAGGATTTGAACCAGCATGTTGTAAATATTATATATATATATATATATATTATATATATATATATATATATTATTACTATATATATATGTGTGTGTGTGTGTGTGTGTGTGTTGTGTGTGTGTATGTATATATTTCTCATGAATTATTATCGCTTCACCGTGATTCATATACATTCATTAAACTGCAAATGTCCTTTAATATCCAATTCGATCTACCTCGGAATTAATATATTTTCATGTACGTTTAGCTAAAGCGGATTTTTTAGTTGATAATAATTTCGTCCTCTCGTGGATTCGAACCAGCGGACAGAGGAGAAATCAGGACTTCAGTGATATTACCGAGTCGGTAACGTCACTGAAGTTCAGATTTCTCTTCTGTCCACTGGTTCGAATCCACGAGAGGACTAAATTAGTACCAACTAAAAAAATTCCCCTTCGGCTAACATATATGAAAATATATTAATTCCGAGGTAGGAGCGAATTATGGATATTAAAAGGACATTTGTAACTTAATACATATTTACTTATGTGTATGTGTGTGTACGTTTATATATAATATAATTCTATATATATATATATATATCTATATATATAATATATTATATTATTCGAGCTACAAATGTCCTTTAATATCTTGATTCGCTCTACTTCGAAATTAATATATTTTAATATATGTAAACCGAAGTGGAATTATTTAGTTGATAATAATTTCGTCCTCTCGTGGGTTCGAACCACCGCCCAGCCGACAGAAGAAATTGGTATACAGTGGACATACAGATAAACGCTATACACCCGCAAACACGCCTTAATCTGAACACAGACGCCAATCTTTATGGCCATAGAACGCAGAGCAAAGCAGAGCACAGCAGAGCCCCCAGCAGGAGCCACAGCAGAGCCACCAGCTCTGGGAAGAAGAAGAAGAAGAAGAAGAATAGCGTCACTTCGTGGCCCAGAAGGGGACACCCAATGAAGCCCAAGCATGTCTATCAGTGTCAAATCTTCTTGCAAACAGAGGAGGAAAATAGGGAGGAGGGAGGGGGAAGGAGGGGGAGGGCGGTGGGAGGGTATTGAAGGAAAGGCATGCTACCTACCAGGTCCTTCCCTCTTGAAGGGATCGCATCCTCCGCTACCCATAATGCATCCGTACGTCTCCCTTGTCCCATTATGTAACTTGTCTACCTGCTGCTGTTGCGCCGTAATGTCAGTTATGGTGGCTATTTTTTTTTTTTCTAGAGCCCCTCCTCCTTCCCCCCCCCCCTCTCAACCAACGACTGCTTTCTTTCTTGATTGTTCAGGGGCGCCTTCCCCCCTGTCACTCCAGTGGTTCGGCAGGGGGCGACCTTGGAAATCGTGCTTTCTGAAGGTAGATTATATCCCACTTCGGTGCTGTGGTTACGAGAAAAACATGCATGCTTGAAATATCATATATTATATATATATATATATATATATATATATATATTATATATATATATATATATATATATACTCTTATTTTACACACGTCACGGTTAAGGGTAGTATGTTGATAGCTAGAATAGTAAATACTAACTCTTCGATTCTCCGTCACATTCTTGGATGTGTTCATTTTCACTGAAAGCTTCGAATCTAGAAGGGGAAAAATAAACGACGAAGCT
>NC_061097.1:50698669-50703669 GCF_015104395.2 Macrobrachium nipponense | reverse complement strand
AGCAGCAGTAGCAGTAGCGAGCCGGGAGAGAAAGATCCTGTAATAATTCATGTAGTAGACGTCCTGAAAAGCCCCGATACTGTTTTCAGGCGCTGAAATATTCATTCGGTAAAGGTGCATAATTTCTCCCCTTTTCGCTCGCACGGGTATGATTCCATTTGCCTCGGCTCTGCGGTTTATCTCTCTCTCTCTCTCTCTTCCTTCGGTGTTTTTTCCTGCGTGAAGCTTCTTTTTATTTGCGGCTTCTTCCTCTTTCCGTCTTGTATCATTACCATGTTCATCATTGTCAACTGTTCTGCGTGGCCTTGTATTTGGTGTCGATTTTCTCCAGTTGTTTATCTCTTCATTTGGTGTTTTTTCGGCTTAATGTTTCTCTCATACTTCGGTGTCTTTCTTACTAAAATATTCTTTTTTCTCGTTGCTTCCTCTTTCCATCTTCTATCATTACTATGTTCACCACTGTCAGCTGTTCTGCGTGTCAGGGTATTTGGTGTCGATTATCTTTACTTTGATGGTTTTCCTTCTTCATTTTTTTTCGCTGTTTCCTATTTCTCCCTTCTGTCATTACCATCCTCATCATTGTCAGCTGTTCCTCCTCCTCCACCTCCTCCTGGTCATTGTATCTTCCTGGAGGATATCCTCCTCCTCCTCCTTTCTCTGGCTTTGGTATATATTTCCTATCTCTGGTTGGTGACCCTTGCTTTTCTTTCGCTCAAAAGAAAATGATTGAGAAAAATCACCTGTACTTATATGTAATTTTTATTTTTAATTTTTCGCTAATTGCCATTTCCTTTTCTAGTCATTTGATTGCTGTTTAAGATCTGGAAGATGGGAAGAGAGTGAAAAGAAGGATAGACATAAGAGAAAGGTAAGCTCTACGCTTTCTTCCCCAGCAACGTTAGATGGAAATATAAATAAATAAACGAAAAGAGAGAAGCGTAAAGAGAAATTCACTCACATAGATAGATAGAAAATCAGGGCGAGAGAGAGAGAGAGAGAGAGAGAGAGAGAGAGAGAGAGAGAGAGACTTGAATATAGTTAGAAAGAAGGCAAAAAGGATAAATCTATAACAGAGAGAGATGTCCAGAGAGACAAGCAAGCGTCCAAACTTAATGAAAAGGCAGGTGAAAAGAAAAATGTACAGAGACATAACTAGAGGAAGAGAAACATAGATAAACAGACAGACAGAAGGGCAAGTAGATAGGTAGGTAGAGACAGATAGACAGACAGACTAAAAGGGTGGCAGTGCCAGAAGTTCCTTCATCATCATCACTGTCGTCGGGGAAAGCGTTGGCAATGTATGAAACATGCATGTGTCTACAGTGTTCCTCCGGCACTCGAGCTAAACTTGCCTGCTGTATATTAGGGCCTTTTATATTTATTCATACACATATCCTCACACCCCGCATCTGGATGGCATGTGGTTGGCTGTTGGAGGGTTGGGAGGGGGGGGAGGGGGGAGAGGTGGGGGAAGGGGATGAGAGGAAGAGAAGAGAGGGAGTTGGACTTGGTTGGAAATCCTACGCATCTCTTTATTATTTCTTAGTGGGTCGTTATTTTGGGGGGAGAGGGAGGGGAGTGGGAGGGGGAGGGGCAAGTGGCGGGGGAAGGGAAGAGGGGGCGGGGGTGTTGCAAACTTCAGCGACCTCAGTTATGGGCGCGCGCTATTACTACCTGTCCTGGTTCGTCTTTGTTGGTTTTGCCGTGTGGTTAATTACCTAATTTGCCCGGTTGCCATATTAATTAATAAATATTATTTAATTATTCATTGATTTAGTCGTTTAGTTTTGTGAAATTAAAAATTCATGTCATTAATTATGAGGAGATTCTTCGATGATGACTTTCAATTTGTGTTCAATCGAAAGGTTTTTCTGTTTAGAATTCAATTGGGCTTTGGTCTTGTTTTTTTTTGTTTTTTTTCTTTCTTTTTTTAGTAGGGTTGGATGATATCTCATTTGCTAAATTCATAATTATTGAACAACTTTCATATCTTGCGATTATTATATATATATATATATATATATATATATATATATATATATATATATATATATATATATATATATATATATATATATATATATATATATATATATATGACTGGTAAAAGTGTTCTGTAACAACAGAATTCTATCTAATAAAAGAAGCCCATAAAAACACAAAAATGTAGAGAGAAAATACTATATTTCAGAGCCACTGCTGTCTCTCTCTTCAGGTATATGAATGAGAAAAGTTTACAGAAAAGGTGGTATTTATACCAAGAGATTCGTCCACAAGTAAGCCAATTTAGGTCACCCCCGCTGATAATCTTCCTTTAATCTTCTTAAGCGTTTGTTGAATGAACACTGCGTCGACGATGTCCGATGTCCAATTCCCTTTTGAGATGTTCATTACCTGCTTCTCTTTTATTAAGGCCGATTCCATCATTTGACTCTTGTACCGGCAGTTGCTGCTATAAATTACACGTGACATATTCCAGTTTATTCTATGGTTATGTTCATTTATATGATTGAAAATAGCCGAGTTCTGTTGTCCATACCTAACTGACCGTTTGTGTTGTATTAATCTCTGGGGAAGTGATTTACCTGTAAATCCGATGTAAGATTGGTCACAGTCCTGGCATGGGATCTCATATACCCCAGAGTCTTTGGGCGGTGTCTTTTGTTGGACGTTAATCAGGGATTTGGCTAAGGTATTTGGGTAGGTAAATGCAAAAGGGTTGGATTTCCCAAGGGTGTGAGTTACTCTCTTAATCGTCTCCAGGTGGGGAATTTTTATTTTATTGTTGGGCGTGTCTCTGGTCTTGTCTTTAGGGGGTCGGTAGAAAATTACGTTTGCTTTTTGAATTGCTTTCTCAATTATATGGTCAGGATACTTTAAAGATGAAAGTTGCTTGCGAATTAGTTTCAAATTCTTTTTCCAGGAATCTGGGGAACAAATTCGTAAGGCTCTTAAGAATGGTTGCTAGCTAGACCTATCTTGATAGTATTGTCATGATAGCTAAAGTAGTGAATATATGAAAGTGAGAACGTTGGTTTTCTGTATATGGTAATTTGTATTCTGTCGTGTCTCTGATTATTAAAACATCAAGAAAAGGAATTTTGTTGTCTGTTTCCCATTCAACTTTAAATTTGATGCTGGGCACTAATGCGTTTAATTTTGATGTTATAATAAGTAGATCCGACAAAGACGGCAAAATTGTAATAATGGACAAAGACTTCTACCTCGACAAAATCAACCAGCTCCTTAGCGACAAAAATACTTACGAAAAACTGACGAAAAATCCCCTCCAGAACGTTCCCACAGAATTTTTTCGGAAAGTAAGATTAATTGGCCAAGACAAAAAGAGTATTGAACTATTAGAGAAATTTAAAGTAATTAATCCTAAATTACCCTACTTTTATGGTCTTCCCAAAACTCACAAAGACAATCTTCCATTCAGACCCATCGTTTCATGCGCCGGAGCTTTCAATACAAAATTCTAAATGGTTAGCTGGCCTCCTTTCTCCTTTTTTGTTTTTTAGGCACTTTTTCTCCCAGTCACACAAATTCGGAAGACTTTTGTCACAAATTCAGAGAAGCACATTATAACCACTTCACAACATAAAAACTTTTTAAGCCACTTGACGTAGACTCCCTATTCACAAAAGTACCAGTTTACAGTACGTTCTTCAGTTTTTAAGGGAAAAATTATCCCCTATTCAGATCATATCCCTTTGGCACTTGACAAAATAATAAAGTTAGTTGAATTATGTGCATCTAATAACGTATTTTCATTCGGGGAATCATTCTACAAGCAAAAATTCGGGTGTAGTATGGGTAGTCCTTTAAGTCCTATTTTAGCCAATCTGTACATGGAATACTTTGAAACTACAGTAATAATGCAATAAAACTCAAAACATGCTGTGGATGAGATACGTGGATGACATACTAACATTTTGGATAATAAGTGGGGTAATTTTAATGAATTCCTCTCAAAATTAAACGCATTAGTGCCCAGCATCAAATTTAAAGTTGAATGGGAAACAGACAACAAAATTCCTTTTCTTGATGTTTTAATAATCAGAATACAAATTTACCATATACAGAAAACCAACGTTCTCACTTTCATATATTCACTACTTTAGCTATCATGACAATACTATCAAGATAGGTCTAGCTAGCAACCTATTCTTAAGAGCCTTACGAATTTGTTCCCCAGATTTCCTGGAAAAAGAATTTGAACTAATTCGCAAGCAACTTTCATCTTTAAAGTATCCTGACCATATAATTGAGAAAGCAATTCAAAAAGCAAACGTAATTTTCTACCGACCCCCTAAAGACAAGACCAGAGACACACCCAACAATAAAATAAAATTCCCCACCTGGAGACGATTAAGAGAGTAACTCACACCCTTGGAAATCCAACCCTTTTGCATTTACCTACCCAAATACCTTAGCCAAATCCCTGATTAACGTCCAACAAAAGACACCGCCCAAAGACTCTGGGGTATATGAGATCCCATGCCAGGACTGTGACCAATCTTACATCGGATTTACAGGTAAATCACTTCCCAGAGATTAATACAACACAAACGGTCAGTTAGGTATGGACAACAGAACTCGGCTATTTTCAATCATATAAATGACATAACCATAGAATAAACTGGAATATGTCACGTGTAATTTATAGCAGCAACTGCCGGTACAAGAGTCAAATGATGGAATCGGCCTTAATAAAAGAGAAGCAGGTAATGAACATCTCACAAAAGGGAATTGGACATCGGACATCGTCGACGCAGTGTTCATTCAACCAACGCTTAAGAAGATTAAAGGAAGATTATCAGCGGGGTGACCTAAATTGGCTTACTTGTGGACGAATCTCTTGGTATAATACCACCTTTTTCTGTAAACTTTTCTCATTCATATACCTGAAGAGAGAGACAGCAGTCTCTGAAATATAGTACTTTTTCTCTCTACATTTTGGTGTTTTTATGGGCTCCTTTTATTAGATATATATA